>NC_081183.1:94666489-94966489 GCF_029867415.1 Vicia villosa | reverse complement strand
TGAATCTTCTTCAAGAACACACAACCACAAGCATTGATCTCTCACAATTGATGAAGAAACTAGTGTTTATGTTGAGGTTTAGCTCTAAATTAGTGAGGTTCAAGATGTGACTCACTAATTTGTAAGGAAGAGAAAGAGCTTTGAGTGACGGGTTTGGAAGAGGTGAGGAGAGAATTTGCAATAAGTTTCTTGGCTATCAAAGCTTGAAAAATGAAGAGGGGAGTGCCTCAATTTATAGCACTTAGGCTTGGGAAATTTTGGGGCTTGGAGTTAGGATTGGAAAATAGAATTAGGCTTGGAAAAGTGATTTGGAGCCAAAAATGAAATCCAATGGTCTTGATGCAATCACATGAGGGTTCATGATAAAATGATGTAGGAAATCCAATGTGAGAACTAAGTCATGCTTCCCATGCTTGCAAATGATGTCAACACTTTCAAAAGCTGAATTTTGCCTTCATTTTTCCAAATTCGTGCTGGTGCAATCGATTTGCACCTTATGCAAATCTATTTACATGGCTGAAAAAGGCAAAATCTGGGGCAAAAACAGTTATGCAAATCGATTGCTGTCTTATGCAAATCGATTTGCACTGATGGCAGAAACAAATCTGGTGCAGAAACAGTTGTGTAAATCGATTTACACCTTATGCAAATCGATTTGCACAGTGAAAATGTTGAAAAAATGCTCCTTTGATGGGTATTTTGACTGGGTACCTGCAAAACACAAACATACAAGAGCACAAGGCAATATTTTTGGTATTTTGGTTAGTAAAACAATATACACAAACTAAAACATGGGTGCTCGATGATTCCTTTGCAGATGAATTGAGCACAACATTGCAAGTAGAGATCTAGGTTAAAACTTCTTGATTGATGATTGGTATGCAAATGATGTGTGATCTTAGGGTCAAAAATTGGGGTATGACAGATGCCCCTATTTAAGTTTCTTCGATTTGGAGATTCGATGATTGGAAATCATCGTTTTGACAAAATCGAAGAGACTTAAATATATATAAAACACAATTTTTGATCCTAAGATGCAATGCAATGTTAATGAATGCATGTGATGATAAAGCATGACAACACTGGGGAGTAACAAGTGATCCACTGGGGAAAACAAATGTCTTGCTATAACTCCGCTGGGGAAACAAACGTCTTAGAAACTCCACTGGGGAAGGCAAGACTTTGTTGGAGAGACGGAACTTTGGTGGGAAAAGAAACTTCTCTGGGGAAAACACTTCGCGTTAGAGAGGTTATAGCATCCTCTTTCATTGGGGATGAGAAAAGGGGATCATCCTCTTTCACTGGGGATGAGAAAGTATGCATCAGAATGCCAATCTTCTATTAAGAGAAATCACACCATCGTTCCACTGATATTATGAAGAGATGTACCGCCGTACCACTGACGATAACATATACCAACGTTCCACTGAAGGCATGAAGAGAAATATACCACCGTACCACTGATGACATAGAAGGGATAATTCATCGACGTACCACTGACGATAACACATACCATCGTTCCACTGAAGGCCTGAAGAGAAATATATCACCGTACCACTGATGACATGAAGAGAGATATACCACCGTACCACTGATGATATGAAAAGAGATATACCACCGTACCACTGATGATAACACATACCAACGTTCCACTGAAGGTAGAAAGAGATGTATCGCCGTACCACTAACGATAACACATACCCACGTTCCACTGAAGGTATTGAAGAGAAATACATCGACGTACCACTGACGATGAAGATAACAAAATACACCAACGTTCCACCGAAGGTAGAAAGAGATGTATCGCCGTACCACTAACGATAACACATACCCACGATCCACTGAAGGTATTGAAGAGAAATACATCGACGTACCACTGACGATGAAGATAACAAAATACACCAACGTTCCACTGAAGGTGAACTACCAACGTCCCACTGGAGGTAGAAAGAGATGTATCGTCGTACCACTAACGATAACACATACCCACGTTCCACTGAAGGTATTGAAGAGAAATACATCGACGTACCACTGACGATGAAGATAACAAAATACACCAACGTTCCACTGAAGGTGAACTACCAACGTCCCACTGGAGGTAGAAAGAGATGTATCGCCGTACCACTAACGATAACACATACCCACGTTCCACTGAAGGTATTGAAGAGAAATACATCGACGTACCACTGACGATGAAGATAACAAAATACACCAACGTTCCACTGAAGGTGAACTACCAACGTCCCGCTGGAGGTAGAAAGAGATGTATCGCCGTACCACTAACGGTAACACATACCCACGTTCCACTGAAGGTATTGAAGAGAAATACATCGACGTACCACTAACGATGAAGATAACAAAATACACCAACGTTCCACTGAAGGTGAACTACCAACGTCCCACTGGAGGTAGAAAGAGATGGCGTACGAAGATGACATAATCAAGCATGTCTCAAGCTGAACACCAGAGCAGAAACTGCTATAACAATCTCTTGATGGCTAGGGAACATTGAAGTTGAGAGAACACAGCAATTGAGTTCTAAACCATATTTGTGCCAGGCCAAAGGTGCATTGAGTGGAATACATTCTTCTGCATATGAATACATCAACATATCCATTCCTCGTAATGCACTCATGAATCAAAGTAAAACTTCTTTTATAATTTTGAAAAGGATTTTGTTGAAATCAATTTTCTCTTTGTTTCAAAAATTACTATCAACAATAAATGACACTTTGAGAGATATGAAAGAAACAAGATTGCCAATAAAAGGTAAAGGCTCAAACTTTTTTAATAGAATGGTAGCCTGCAAAAGGCAAGACCCCATGGATTATTACAAAGTTTGGAAAGTGGTAATTTTGTGGAAAAGGTACATTGAAATGTAATGACCCCATCCTCTCTCTCAACTTGGAATTCCTGAGCAAAGGCTTCCGTTGAAAAGTGTCGAACTTCTTCATGATAAACAGATGACTGCTGACGATCAAGTCTTGTCTGATGTAGTTACTTGCCATAAATCCCTAACTTTTGCTTGGACCGCCCTTTCGGGTTTTCAGTCCACCGGGTATTTTATTCTGTTTATGTCTCTAATTTTTTCCTGGACCGCCCTTTCGGGTTTTCAATCCACCGAGACGCTCTTTTTTGCCTAAGCCGCCCTTTCGGGTTTTCGACTTAGCGAGCTGTTCTTTTATTATTTTTAGGCGAAGTATTTCTTGACTACATCAGCATTCACGGGACGTGGGAGCTCCTCTCCATCCATAGTTGCATGAATTAATGCACCGCCAGAGAAGGCTTTCTTAACAACATATGGTCCTTCAAAATTAGGAGTCCACTTGCCCCTTGAATCGGAGGTGAAAGACAAGATCCTTTTGAGCACGAGGTCGCCTTCTCTGAATACACGAGGTCGGACCTTCTTATCAAAAGCTTTCTTCATTCTTTTCTGGTACAACTGACCATGGCGTAAAGCCGTCATTCTCTTTTCTTCTATCAAATTCAATTGATCAAACCTGCTCTGACACCATTCAGCCTCAGATAACTTGGTTTCCATTAAAACTCTCAATGATGGAATCTCAACCTCGACGGGGAGCACTGCTTCCATACCAT
This sequence comes from Vicia villosa, assembly GCF_029867415.1. Classification (NCBI taxonomy): domain Eukaryota; kingdom Viridiplantae; phylum Streptophyta; class Magnoliopsida; order Fabales; family Fabaceae; genus Vicia; species Vicia villosa. The sequence continues at coordinate 94,962,892 of NC_081183.1, read as the reverse complement.
AAACCAAAGAAAAGGGAGTTGCCCCTGTTGAAGTACGAACAGATGTACGGTACCCATGCAAAGCAAACGGGAGCATCTCATGCCAGTCCTTGTACGTAACAACCATCTTTTGCACAATTTTCTTAATATTCTTATTTGCTGCTTCAACAGCTCCATTCATCTTTGGCCTATAAGGCGAAGAGTTGTGATGTTCAATCTTGAAGCTTTCACACAGTTCTCTCATCATGCTATTGTTCAGATTCGAGCCATTATCAGTGATGATCTTACTCGGTACACCATATCTGAAGATGATGTTGTTTTTGATAAATCTGACCACAACTTGCCTTGTCACATTAGCATATGAAGCAGCTTCTACCCACTTGGTGAAGTAATCGATTGCTACCAGGATGAATCGATGTCCATTCGAAGCCTTGGGTTCAATCATGCCAATCATATCAATACCCCACATAGAGAAAGGCCATGGGGAAGAAATAACATTGAGAAGTGTCGGAGGCACATGAATCTTGTCAGCATACACTTGACACTTGTGACACTTCTTTACAAATTTGTAGCAATCAGATTCCATTGTCAACCAATAGTAACCTGCTCTAAGCATCTTTTTAGCCATCGAATGTCCATTGGCATGGGTACCAAAAGAACCTTCATGGATTTCATGCATCAACATGTCTGCTTCGTGTCTATCCACGCATCTGAGCAAAACCATGTCATAATTTCTTTTATACAAAACATCCGCATTGATGAAGAAATTGCCATCCAATCTCCTCAAAGTTTTCTTATCTTTATTTGATGCCCCAAGTGGGTACTCTTGAGTCTGGAGGAAGTGCTTAATATCGAAATACCAAGGCTTTTCATCTGTTGCTTCCTCAACTGCAAATACATGAGCAGGTCTATCAAGACGCCTGATTGTAATTTGAGGTTCCTCATTATGGAAATTCACCTTGTACATGGAAGACAATGTGGCTAATGCATCAGCCATCTGATTCTCATCTCGAGGGATGTGGTGGAATTCAACTTTGTTGAAGAATGTCAATAACCTTCTGGCGTAATCTTTGTAAGGGATCAAGCCAGGATGACGAGTTTCCCATTCTCCTTTAATCTGATTAATCACAAGCGCGAAATCTCCATAAACATCAAGAATCTTGATTCTCAGATTAATGGCCTCTTCAAGTCCCATGATGCAAGCTTCATACTCAGCAATATTATTTGTACAGTCAAAACATATCCTTGCAGTGAAAGGAACATGCGATCCATGTGGAGTGATGATAATGGCGCCGATTCCATGGCCATGAACATTAGAAGCTCCATAAAAAACTTAAACCCCACTTGGATTCAGGATCTGGCCCTTCTTCTGGCAACGGTTCATCCCAATCCTGAGATCTCAAATACATTATATCTTCATCTGGGAAGTCTATTCTGATAGCTTGATGATCATCAATTGGTTGGTGAGCGAGGTACTCTGCCAACACACTTCCTTTCACAGCTTTCTGAGCTCGATATTCAATATCATATTCTGTTAACAACATTTGCCAGCGAGCGATCCTTCCAGTTAATGCAGGTTTCTCAAATACATACTTAATTGGATCCATTTTGGAAATCAATAGGGTGGTGTGATTCAACATATACTGTCTCAGTCGGCGAGCAGCCCACACCAAAGCACAGCAAGTTTTCTCAAGCAGCGAGTATCTTGTTTCGCACTCGGTAAACTTTTTGCTAAGGTATTATATTGCATACTCTTTTCGACCAGACTCGTCATGCAGACCCAACACACATCCCATTGAATTCTCAAGCACTGTGAGGTACATAATCAGAGGTCTTCCCTCAACTGGAGGGAGCAAAATGGGAGGTTCAAGCAGATATTCTTTGATGTTGTCAAAAGCTTTTTGACAATCTTCATTCCACACACATCCCTGATTTTTCTTTAACAGTTTGAAGATTGGCTCACAGGTAGCAGTCATATTGGAAATGAACCTGGAAATGTAATTCAAACGTCCGAGGAAACCTCTCACTTGTTTCTCAGTCTTTGGTACTGGCATTTCCTGAATTGCTTTGACTTTATCAGGATCTACTTCAATTCCTCTCTGACTGACAACGAAGCCCAATAACTTTCCAGAACGGACACCAAAAGTGCATTTGTTTGGATTTAAGCGGAGACGATACTTCCTCAAACGCCGAAACAACTTTAAAAGATCTTCCATGTGCCCCTCCTCTAACTGGGACTTGGCAATCATGTCATCCACATAAACCTCAATTTCTTTGTGCATCATATCATGGAAAAGAGTAGTCATGGCTCTTTGATACGTCGCACCAGCATTCTTCAACCCAAAAGGCATCACTTTGTAACATAATGTCCCCCATGGTGTAATAAAGGTTGTCTTTTCCATGTCTTCAGGTGCCATCTTAATCTGGTTGTATCCTGAAAAACCATCCATAAAGGAGAAAAATTCAAACTTTGCAGTGCTATCTACCAACATATCAATGTGAGGTAGAGGAAAATCATCTTTCGGACTGGCTTTATTAAAATCTCTATAATCAACACACATGCGAACTTTTCCGTCTTTCTTCGGAACAGGCACGATATTGGCAATCCATTAAGGATATACAGAAGCGACAAGGAAACCTGCATCTATCTGTTTCAGGACCTCATTCTTAATCTTTTCTGCCATATCAGGATGACTCCTTCTTAACTTTTGCTTGACAGGAGGACATTCTGGTTTCAACGGTAAATGATGCTCCACAATATCCGTGTCCAACCCAGGCATATCTTGGTAGGACCACGCAAAAATGTCAACATACTCTTTAAGAAGCTCTACCATCCTCTTCTTAACATCTTGACCAAGCAGTGCCCCAATCTTGACTTCCTTTTTATCCTCTTCAGAACCCAAGTTGATGACTTCTAATGGCTCTTTATATGGCTGAATGGTGTCTTCCTCGTGCTCAAGCAGTCGGGAAATCTCATCAGGAATACATTCATCACTCTCTTCTTCCGCCTCATACACAGGACACTCGAAGTTAGGAGAGGGCGCAGGGTCATTACTTTCAACAGTTTTATTGATTAATCTGCACAAATGATTATTATTTCAGGAAAAGGAAAGATATATGCAAACATGTAATCGTGCAGATTATGGAAAGGAATGAAAACATTTTTTAAGGTTTTTTGTGTTACCACTTTCCAGAAAAAGCAAAAAGATAAAAAACATTTATATGCAGAAACAAAATGACTTTTATTGATGATTTTAATGTTTTAAAACAAACAGAAAACAGCCCCAACAACTTCACTTTCATCTTGGGCAGAATGAAAGGATTTTGAAAAACATAAAAGCAAATTACTTTGAGACATGAGTACACCCAGGAATGTCAATGGTGATCCAGTTCTTAATCATCTTTCCGTGGGTCACAAAGTTTGGTACTTCTGGCTCTAGTTCATCTTCAACAATAGCGTTCACCTCTGGAAGAGTCGGATGTAGAAACCCAGCACTATGGAACATTTCCTGATAAGGACGAAAAGCAGACTCAGGCTTCATCACAGACTTGTCTGAGGCAGAAAATCCCAGACCAGCTCTATTGTTGTTCTCTTGTGGACTCACCACTTGTCCCCAGACTCCTGAATGTCCATTCTGAACCACCAGTTGAGCATCTTTGAAGGAGGCAATGGAAGCTTCATCCTTTTTGAATTCATCATTAACAGACAGGGCTTGGAATGCAGTTCCAATGACCACTTCATCAGCTTCTATAGTACGGAACGAAGAGAGATGACTAATCAGCAAAGCTTGTTCTCCATTCACAACAACCATCTTTCCATCTTTCACAAATTTCAACTTTTGGTGAAGAGTTGAAGTAACTGCCCCAGCTTCGTGGATCCACGGGCGTCCCAATAAGCAACTGTATGCAGGGAAAATGTCCATCACTTGAAAAGTAATCTTGAAGACAAATGGTCCAATACCAATAGGAAAATCAACCTCTCCAACCACTGATTTCTTCGATCCATCAAAAGCTTTGACAATCACATCGCTAAATCTCATTGGTGTACCACCATAAGATAGCTTAGCAAGAGTGGTTTTTGGCATGACATTCAGAGATGATCCAGTATCAATCAACACATTAGACATTGAGTCATCTTTGCAACTGACAGAGATGTGCAAAGCCAAATTATGATTTCTTCCTTCCTCAGGCAAATCTTCATCACTGAAGCTCAAATTGTTACATGCGGTGATATTACTCACAACCCCATTAAACTGATCCAACGTAACATCATGATCCACAAAGGCTTGATCAAGTATCTTCATCAAAGAATCCATATGATCAGGATAACTCGTCAGCAGCTCCATTATAGAGATCTTGTACGGAGTGCGATGCAACTGATCCACGATCTTATAATCACTCATCTTGATAAGCTTCAAAATCTCATCCATCTCCTTTCCTGAAGATGACCCAGCATTCACTTTTGTCACATCATTGTTGTTCACGGGCACTTGAGTAGAATTCCTCTGAACATCCACAACTGTTTGGGGCTGAGTAAAAACTTGTCCACTTCTAGTCACTCTACTAACATCTGCTATATTCTCAACAGAAGACAGAGACTTAATCTCGACTTCTTTTCCATCTTCCAGCATGGTGGCATTGTATTTGTAAGGTATAGCTTTATCAGAACTATAAGGTACAGATCCAGGCAAACATATCACAAGAGGTTCCACAGCAGCTTTGCCATAATAACCAATCTCTACACATTCTGGGATTTCAAAGCATGGTTCAATCACATTGACATCATCTTCATCCCTATCCCTCAGAATCTCAATGAGCCTTTGATCTATCATCTCTTGTAAATCTCTCCTCACAATGTAACATCCTCGAGGATTGACTGAACAAATCCTACAAGCAGCGTGATTATGCTCATAATGACTGTACTCACACAGAGTGGCATGCATCTCTACCAATGATCCTCTGATGTGTTCCACACGATAAATCTTATACTTCCCAGGGCATCCATACACCATATTCACAGCAGACGCTTCATGAGTCGGCAACGGATTGTTCTGCACATTAGGGCCAATATCACGAAAAGAGAGCATACTAGAACGAACCAATCTTTGGACTTCATTCTTCAGGGGCCAACAATTTTCCAAATCATGCCCAGGAGCATTCTGATGAAAAGCACAAGTGGCATCTGCCTTATACCACCAAGGGAGTTTCTCTGGCACAGGAGGTGGTGACCTCGGTTGAACCAACTTCTTATGAATTAGAGCCGAATACAGTTCAGTGTACGTCATAGGGATAGGATCAACATTAACTCGGGGATACGGATTCCGCCTTGCTGGTTGTTGATTAACAGGAGCTACAGGCACTGAATTCACAACAGGAGTTACTGATGCCACTGATTGAGATTGATTTCTGAATCGACTATTCCTCCCATGAGAAACAGCATTAGCATCTGATTCCTTCTTCTTCTGGAATGAAGAACCATACTTCTTCGCACCACCAGAAGAATTGTCATTTCGAACCAAACGGCCTTCTCGCATAGCTTCTTCCAATCTGACACCCATACCCACCATTTCGGTGAAGTCTACAGGAGCACTTGCAATCATCTTCTCATAGTAAAATGGACCAAGAGTCTTCAGAAAAATCTTAGTCATCTCTTTTCCTTCCATCGGAGGAATCAATTGGGCGGCAACCTCACGCCATCTCTGAGCATACTCCTTGAAGGATTCCTTCTCTTTCTGCATCATAGCTCGCAATTGATCCCTATCAGGAGCCATGTCCACATTGTACTTGTATTGCTTCACAAACGCTTCAGCTAAGTCATTAAAAGTGCGAATATGGGTGCTATCAAGGTCCATATACCATTTAGAAGCGGCTCCAGTCAAACTATCTTGGAAATAGTGAATCAACAGACGTTGATCATCAGTGTGAGTAGACATCTTTCTCACATACATCACCAAATGTGCCTGAGGACAAGAATTTCCCTTGTATTTCTCAAATTCAGGCAGTTTGAACTTAGCAGGTACTTTCACATTGGGAACAAGGCAAAGATCATGCACATTCTTTCCAAACAAATCTTTCCCACGCAAGGCTTTCATCTCTTTTTGCAATTCTTCAAACTGATCTTGGAAACCATCCATTCTGTCATGAATTTCACTTGGAGCAGCATCATAAATGGGCTCTGGGACAAAAGGACCAGTATGAACAATAGGAGATGTGTTGACCATAACAGGAGTCAAAGGACGAGTCATCTCAGGAAAAGACAAATAACCTTCAGGCATGCCCCAGGGATATCCATTAGGCATACGTTGTTGAGTAGCACCAGCTAGAACAGCAGGAATCGTTGTAGCAGCAATTTCAGAAATCACAGTGGTATGACCCTGAGCTTGGGCATTGGGAGGAGGAACCTGATTCTGATTCTGATTCTGATTCTGAGCAGCCATCAATGTCTTAACCAGAGCAGTGAGACGATCCACACCAGATCTCAAAGTAACAACCTCTTCACGTAGCTCACGATTCTCTTGTTCAAGACCCTCCATCTTCTTCTTGCAGTTAGCTCGAGTGTTATACCGGTGAGACAGCTTGATTCTGTATGAAGAACACTGAATAAGACCTCGGGAATACTCTCGGAAGCAAGACCAAAATGCAGAATGATGCATGAAATGCAATGCAAATGCTTTTTATTTTTTGGTTTTCAAGGAACTTGAAGACATTAGTTGTAAACATTAGCAAAAACAACATAATAAAACATAACAATATTCCTTCATTAGTAATGGGAAGGCATACAAAAGGATTCAAAGATCCAAAATTAAAAATCAAAGGAAAAAGCTAAAAACTAGAAGGGAACACTTCTGATGAAGATCCAACTCCTCTCTGTAGTTTCCTACGGAGCTTTTCCAACTCCTCTTCATAAAAGGCCTTCAAATGAGCATTCTCGACCATCAACTTATCAGCAACTTCTTTCCATGCGACTGAATCTTCTTGTGGTCTCTTTCGCTTTTCACCATGTTGTTGAAGCAACTCTTCTTGATGACGAATCTGATCCTCCTTTTCCATCAACCAACCATCTTGGATATCAAGCATTTCATCCTTTTCTTTCAAGTGTATCTTCAACTCTTTGTTTTCAAACTCCAAAGCATCTTTTTCTGCTCTCAACTTAGCCACGAGCTCTAGATGTTCTTCATTACTTTCGATAGGAGTAGTGAGAGACAATGGTGGAGTAACGAGTAGAGAAGGCTCCTCGAGTAAATAAGGCATCTGAAAAGTATGAGCTCTAGCTTGAACCCAATCAGTATAGTCTTTAAGAGCAACACATTGTTTCGTTCCCAAATGTCTCTTCCTATCAACATGGTGCCAAGCACGCACAAACCGATTTCTCATATCCGAAATTCCATCTTGATTAAGATAGAAGATTCCTGACACAAGAATATTAGCGGGTCTCTCCTTCATGGGGTAGCAAAATTGACGCCTTGCAAGAATGGGGTTGTAGGTAATTCCTCCTTGTATACCAAGAAGAGGTACATTAGGGAATTCTCCACAACTATCAATAATCTCACCAATGTCATAAGCAGGATTATACCAATGGATATTCCCATTAGTAAGAGGCATGATCTTCTGAGACCATGAGAGACCATCAGGATTGTTCAAGAAACTCTTAGCTTGAGGTAAGTGCGAAATAAACCACTTATAGAGCAAAGGAGTGCAACAGTTGATAAGTCCACCTTTCTTATCATTCCAATGGTGAATGGAATGATAAGTATCCCCAAGCAAAGTAGGCACGGGATTCCCAATCATGAAGATCCGAATAGCATTAACATCGACAAAGTTGTCAATGTTGGGAAAGAGTATCAAACCATAGATGAGCAAGGCCAGAAATGTCTCAAAAGCAATCATACTTCCTTTACTAGCCAACATAGAAGCCTTTCCAATCAAGAACTTAGAAGTCAACCCCCAAATTCCTCCTTTTTTAGTCATCTTTGCTTTTACATCTGATATTTTCAAATGAAGAAGCTCTGCTATCTCATCAACCTGAGGCTCTTTCTCTAGACCACTAAACGGTATGTCATCCGTAACCGGCAAACCAATCCAATAAGAATATTCCTCGAAAGTGGGCAAAAGCTGGTAATCAGGAAAGGTGAAACAATGATAAACCGGGTCATAAAATTGCACAAGAGTCTCAAGAATCCCCTTTTCCACTTTAGTCTTCAAGATAGAGATCAATTTCCCATAACGGTTTTTGAAGTTGTCAAGATTAGGAACCAAAGTTGCTAGCTCTTTCAATTCCTTTGCACTTGAATTTCTGAAAGTGTACTTCTTGATGCTTCTATTTTGATCCATGGTACCTGTGATGTTTACAAAAAATGTCTCTAAGTTCCTTGAAAACCATTTGTAAAGGACATTTTTTTTATGAATGCATGAATGCATGGTTTATGCATCAATCACAATCAAGAGCACACAAGATCACATCAAATCACACAAAATCACACAGTCCAGGTTCAAAGGTTCGACGTCACGAGCATGGAGCCATGGGTCTACCCATCCCACAAGGTGTGTTCTAGGGAATTTTGTACCTGCCGATAGGGTTCTACAAAGGTTCCCAGAGTTTTCAATCTTCTATCGGATATTACCGGCACGCACAATTGCTCATGAGCGCCAATAATATGCCTAAAAAGACCTCGTCTGAGCGTAGTATCGCATGACAACAAGCTCAAATTGGTACTTGATCTTGTTTCTGCACTACATCCTAAAAAGGCTTAGATTGGTTAAAAAGGTTCTAGGTCATTCAGCTTCTACGGACACTCACTATTGAAAGTAATAGCGCTATCACGATGATTCGTAACAACCTCTACTACCTTCCATGAGGCCTCCACTGATTGGGGTTCCACCATATGACGCTCATGGTAAGGATTGCTCCTGACATGCGACTATTGGTCTTACCACCTCCTATCTCAAGTTACTCACACAAGTTCGGGTTAGAACTTTGTCTCATCACAGAGGAACCATCGAGCACCAAAAAGAAGAAAAAAAAAGAAAATAACAAACAAAGCACACAGAAATATAGATAAAAACACACAGACAAACAAAAATAGGCTTAACACACTTAAAAAACTGGATACCCAACAGAGTCGCCATTTTTCTGTAGCGGGGAAAATCTGATATCGAAGCCATGGGATTGACTCGAATCAATATTCCGTTTGAAATCGCCACCGCGCTTTATTTTTTCAAAGGAAAAGGGAAAAGAACGTAAAACCCAAAGTTTTTTTTTTAAAACAAGAAAGAGATCTCAGGTACGGGTGTTGATTATATGAGGGGAAGGTTTAAAGCACCCCTCATATCCGTGGTACTCCACGGGAACCTTTTTGAAAATCTGTGTGTGTGCTAAAAAAGAGTTTGTTTTATTTTTTAAAAATAAGCTCGGCAAAGCGTTAAGCTTTGGGCCTACATACCTCCTCGGTGCAATGGAGAAGTCAGAGCTAATGTAGTTCTGCTTTTTGGAAAACGGTTTTTAAAACGAATAAACACTTCATCATCGTCGGAGAGAAATACTCAGCCATTGATCTTGAGCATGAGAACAAACAAGTTCTTTGCATCGCAAATGAAAGAAGGGCTCCAACTCGGATAAAATCAACGAGTATGCCACTAGCTCTCTCACGCGGAAAAGATCTCGTTATTATCAATCAATTTCAAAATCGTGGGGTATAACCACTCGTTTCGACAATAAACAGTGTCTAAACTTTTGAAGAAAAAGCCACTAAGGCAAAATATATTTTTAAGAAAAGGTTTTGAAAAGATTGCAAACATAAGAATATTTTGGAAAAAGGGAGAGGATTTTGTAAATCTAAGAAGTTGGAGGAGATGAAGGGGCTAACCTAGTGCATAAAATAAAAGCTAAGGAAAGAAACGGTCTAACCAAATAAGAAGCCGACACTTGACATTAAGAGTCAAGGTAGTTTTCCCCTCCTTTGGAATTATCAATACCAACACATTAACACTTGGGGATCCAGATGAACTTATTATCTTAGCACCACTTTGCATTAAGCACATTAAGATTCTGACGAAAATCGGGCAGAGTAACAGCTGTTTTTGGGTAAAATCCTTATCTCAATGCCTTGGAATTAACCATCAAGGGCTTTCAAGGAAATACCTGCACACATAAACAGACATCAATCCAATGCCAGACAGACAGAATAACAGTAGAGTAATAATAGAATAAAGGTCCAGAGGCACTAGGTCCATAAGTCCGAATCTCCAAAATGCTAGGGATAGTAACCGATAGTCCAAAAGAGAACCTTATGTGTTTTTTAGATTTTTGTTGTTTATTAGTGTTTTAGCATAAAAGTAAAGTATGGTCCAAGTGGACAAAAGATAAATAACGGAAGCATAAACATATGTTCAAATGGACAAAAGGAAAATAGCGGAATGTAAATATGATGAAATGATAAAATAAAGCGTTAAAGCGAGAAATATAAAGAGCAATATAATAAAGGTGCGGAAATTAAAGTTAGTTGTTAAATGTTAAAGATAACCATCTTGAAACTTGTCAAGTATGTTATCAAAGTTAGTAGGAAGATCTATGGTGAGTGAAGGATGTCTCGGATTTAAATTCAATAGAAACTTATCAGAAGCTTGATAAAATCATAGCGACTACACGATAAATTTCCATAAGTCATAAATCAACCGCATACAATTCTCTTCCATGTTGGATCTTTTTATTCGGGACACGAAATATTGCGCTATGTTAAGCAGATCGCCAAGTGATTTATGTAGAAATCACCCTACAACGAGGCCGGTCAAAACTTTATGTGCTAATGCATGCGAGAAGAACGATATGTAGATCGTTTTCCGAAAGCAATACCGCACGAAAAGAAAAATGGTGAGTGATCTAGTCTTCACCAAAAATCCATAAGAATTCTCAAGGCATTAAGACTTTCATCGATCAAAATAAAAAGAAGTAAAAGATGGAACCACATTAAAAGCTCCTTTCATCCATAATTTCAATCACTTAATATTGCGGATTTGGATTCTCATCCTATCGACGCCCTAAGTCCATTGAAATTAGAGAGAAATTAGGCCTCTAACTTGTGATTCAAAGAAAATATCAAAAGAAAGGAGTAGAAGATGAGTTAGAACCAAAAACAAGTCAAAAACCACAAAAACAAGCATTCTGCCCAGTGTAAATCGATTTTCACAGAGTGTAAATCGATTTGCATAACTCTGTTTTCAAAATCTGCGCAGTTTTCAGTTGTGTAAATCGATTTGCACCAGATGTAAATCGATTTGCACAACACAGTTTTCAAAAAAACAGCAAATAAAGAGAAGAAAACTTGTTTAAACATAAAACCAAACACCTTGTGATCTTGGATCAATTTGTGCACGAAAATGTATCAAATAAGCAAGCAAATCTCATCAATATAGCACCAAAGGTGCATCAAGCATAAACAACAAAGGATCACATCTTGGATCATGTAAAGGATCTATGATTTTACCAAATCTTCACAAACTTTGAATCTTCTTCAAGAACACACAACCACAAGCCTTGATCTCTCACAATTGATGAAGAAACTAGTGTTTATGTTGAGGTTTAGCTCTAAATTAGTGAGGTTCAAGATGTGACTCACTAATTTGTGTGGAAGAGAAAGAGCTTTGAGTGATGGGTTTGGAAGAGGTGAGGAGAGAATTTGCAATAAGTTTCTTGGCTATCAAAGCTTGAAAAATGAAGAGGGGAGTGCCTCAATTTATAGCACTTAGGCTTGGGAAATTTTGTGGCTTGGAGTTAGGATTGGAAAATAGAATTAGGCTTGGAAAAGTGATTTGGAGCCAAAAATGAAATCCAATGGTCTTGATGCAATCACATGAGGGTTCATGATAAAATGATGTAGGAAATCCAATGTGAGAACTAAGTCATGCTTCCCATGCTTGCAAATGATGTCAACACTTTCAAAAGCTGAATTTTGCCTTAATTTTTCCAAATTCGTGCTGGTGCAATCGATTTGCACCTTATGCAAATCTATTTACATGGCTGAAAAAGGCAAAATCTGGGGCAAAAACAGTTATGCAAATCGATTGCTGTCTTATGCAAATCGATTTGCACTGATGGCAGAAACAAATCTGGTGCAGAAACATTTGTGTAAATCGATTTACACCTTATGCAAATCGATTTGCACAGTGAAAATGTTGAAAAAATGCTCCTTTGATGGGTATTTTGACTTGGTACCTACAAAACACAAACATACAAGAGCACAAGGCAATATTTTTGGTATTTTGGTTAGTAAAACAATATACACAAACTAAAACATGGGTGCTCGATGATTCGTTTGCAGATGAATTGAGCACAACATTGCAAGTAGAGATCTAGGTTAAAACTTCTTGATTGATGATTGGTATGCAAATGATGTGTGATCTTAGGGTCAAAAATTGGGGTATGACACTACCCCCTTACCCAGAATTTCTTAAAGGTCTTTTTTCTGTTTCTTTTATAAACCTTTCCTTAATTGGATAAAATAAAAGGTCGGTGGCGACTCTCTGATTTTCAAATACAAAAGCAGAAACAAAATGAGTCAGTTCGCGTACCTCTCCGCGAGAGGTATGGTAAAAAACCGAGGGCCACAGGTTCTATAGAATTCCCACAACTTCCTATTCATTACATTCCGTCGATGAGGCACCAACGTCCAAACATATTACAAAATTCGCTTCATAGTCACTTAGCATCACACAATCGACAAACGTCTTTCCATTTTCAGAATTACTTCTATACTCGCACTTCACAATTCATCTCGTCTCAACCAAAGTCCTCCTCATGTCAAATTTATGATAAAAAAATTTCTGCAATCCTTCTTATGATACAATTCGTCTCCTTACCTTTCTGACGCTTCAAACGGAGCTCAAATTGGATATCCAGAACTCAAGTTATGAAATTTTAAAGTTTCACAATGATTTTGAATTTTCTGCGACTTGCTTACAGAGATCCTACTCCGAAACTCACTTTTCTTCTACTCAAACACATCCCAAACAGCCTCTATCATAACTCCTTATAACTCGAGAGATGCGTTCTTTCATCGAAATTCCAGTCTTGATATCACGGAGACAACAATTCTTTTTACAAGCTTGCAAGTCCTCGAGTTTCCAACTCGAACTCGCGATTCACAACTCCAAGCATCAACCACATCCGACAGTTACTTATGCGAGTCTACCATAAAGCCCATTGCAACTTCATTACTCTATCACTTTTCAAACATCGGCATTTCACACAAAGGTTACCCGCATCGACAACTTCACAGCCCTCAATCATGCTGAACATCGTAACTCTCTAACTTCTGCTTCCCAAAATCAATCTTAACTTCACGTCATCTTCGAATCCGGGTAAAATCCAAAACTCCCAACAACACCTGCACCGACACTTGTCGACAGCATCCCAAACTATCTCTTACAACAGAAACCCCTTCGAGAAGCAAGGCTTCTCCCTCACTTATCATGAAACTACTCCCTAAAACAAAACAAATAAGTACCAACAGTGTTTCACACACATGTCGCGTACTACAGTATAAAACACTGACATCATTCAACTGTCGTACAAACTCAACAGACTCGACAACTTGGCCGGACGGACCGACCTGCTCTGATACCACTATGTAACACCCCATTTTCTACCCCGCAAATATTCAAGAAAATATCAGAGTATTTAAAAATTTCTCGACAAACAAATGAGGAGTCACATATTCACTTCAACAATAAATCACTTCATCGCATTTAGCGGATACATAGCACTTTCTAAAACAGAATAACTTCTCTTATTAATAAAACAGCGGAGTCATGATTCTCAATTTCAGAATGAAGTAACATCTTAATCACATAAACAACATCATATTAATAAAGCAACTTCACTTAACATATCATCCTAATAAACCAGGATAGTCACAAAAAACAACAACATCATAAATTTTATAAATCGTTCCCCCCGAGTGCTACGTATCAGAGCGACAACCGACTCGATTAACGACAACTAATTCTTCATACTCGAACACTGGCACTTTACCAATATAAAGGTAATGTCGAACAAGAGAAAAGGGTGAGATATAAAATCATATAAGTGAGCGCATGATAAATTGTATATTAGGATCCAGACATATATGGTCATCACATCGCAAGTATTAATATTGCTATACACTTCATGCTTTCTCTAATTCACAAACTCACATACTTTACATCTCACAACAAGTCACCACAAATCATATTCACATCAATTACATATAAATATATCAGTCACTCACTTTGCAATCTAATTCATGCTACGTCACAAGTATAAGTCACAATTATAGTCCCCAAAACATGACCGCATATAAGTCATACATCTAGTCACAAAACATCACATATAAGTCACTTCAGACATATTCACTTAATCGCATTCACAAATATTGATATCATCACACTATTCATAAAATCATCAATTCACATCTTCACATACTTCCATCATTTAACAAGTCACGAAATACAATCATGATATAATCACAAAACATCACAACCTACGAATCACATAAGACACATGGGACACGACTCATGTATATGCATGTGGTACCAATCGGAGCTTCAGCCCCCGTCACCAATTGCCCGAATCTGAGGCACAAGGCATAAGCCTTCGTCACTAATTTGCCAATCCAGGCTGTCACAGAGTATGCATATGAAATGTGACTCGACAAACAAGACAACACGACATACTCATCACAATCACATATCGTAACGAGGCATAAGCCTATATCAAAATCCATTACCATTATGCGAGGTAAATCACGTCACCATAATATTTCATCTTCACTTAGTCACAAAATTATCATCACGAATATATACAACATCACGTATTACCAATCATCACAAACATCATCATGTTTCGACACATCACGACAAACATATAACTTCACATATTAACGAAATCATTACAACAAATAGACACATTAAGTCAAGTAAAATTAGTCTTATAATCCTCCATAGGTTAGTCTTTAAATTAACTCACTAATCCATTATCAATTAACCAAAATTATTCATCTAATAATCTCTAATTAATCGGGTTTATCCTGCGTCACTACCGGTTATCTAATTTCCGGTTAAATCCTTAATATTCACAACTTTACGAATTTTCGAGTTATACTCCCAAGTCACTAAAAACACAGCTCAACCAGTTAATTCGGATACAATTCTATTCTTCACCAGTTATTCAATTCGTTCAATTAAATACTCAAGATATCGTAATTTACCGATAAAACGAATAGTTAATCTAAGTTCATATTTATTCTAATTAAATATGCTTATTGAAAAGTAAATTCAACCCTAAATTTAATCGACCGAATAATGTCACAATTTCGGCAAAATAACACCACCACGTTAATGTACTAATTAAACTTAGCTACCACGTCAATTTTCATCAAATTCCGGACAACTAATTATACCGCTTAATTTGGTTATTTCGATCAAACGGGTTTGTTTTGTATTTTATTAGTTTTACAAAACACACTTCCTAATCTACTGTTTCTAATTACAATTCACTTATTAATTAAATCCATTTACCTTGTATTATACCACTTTAAATGTTTTCTTTAATAACAAAATGCAAAACATGAAACATAATAGGCATATATAGGGAACAAGAAGCAATAGAATACAGTATACACTGAAAACACATAAAATAAAATGTTAAGGCTAAGTGGTTTACTTCATTCTCACTAAATCTCATTTCATAATTTATGTTTCATTGCTTTTATATATCATTTTATAAATGTGCTTTCTTTCCACTATTTTATACAATTATGTATACTATAAATATACAGGTTAAATAACAGTAGCAACAGCATGGAAAAAGAGTGAAACATAAAAATGAAACAGACACAAGACAACATACAACACACCTTTAAATATCATAAAAACGAAAAATGAAGTAGCTTGATGGGGGTGCCACTCGGCAATCCCTCCGTCATAAAAAATGCCGTCGCTTTCTTATTTATTTTTCTTTTCAAATACAATACAACCACAACAACAAACAGTAACAATAACAATGGAAATATACTGAATTTCAACTTTAGGTAACTTCTTAACACAACACAAGCAAAACCTAATCCCTAATTTTCTTCAATCAAACAACCACAACAACAACTTACAGAAACAACATTGATAGATATTCAATTTCCAGCAACAATTTAATACAGTAAGAGCAATAAATTTACACACCCAATTCCCCATATACAATTGTTCATGAGCCCCATTATAGGAAGAGAATCCCACCCTTACCTTATCAATTGAAGCAACTCAATGGGTCTCCGATTGCTCTTCCGATTTGGCACCATGAATGGAAATCTTCAAGCTCATTCCTCTTCTCCAAGACTTGCCTCTTTCTCTTCAAATGACAACACACCTCTTCTATCTCTAAAACCCTAATTTTATTCTTTGCAATTGGGCTTAGCCTTCACACTATTTTTCACAAACCAACTTAGGCCCAATAAGATAATTAATCCGAAATAACCAATATATCACTTTTAATAAAATTCTATCAATTTAATAATTTCGACTTATAAATAATATTATTATTAATATTATTTTCCGACTTCAATTTAATAATTCCAAATATACCCTTAAATAACACCGACAATCCAAATTCGACCAATATATCATATTTCCGGTCTAATCTTAATTACTTAGAAAATCCCCAAAATTTCAAATATTATTCCAATAATATTTCTAATACTGAAAATATCAAAACACTTGATTAAATATCGATCCGCTATCCCGAACTAATACAGACTAAATCGTCTCAAAATACGAAAACTTCACTAAACACTCCGAACGTCTAGATTAAGCGAATAATCGAAGTTCCGGGTGTTACACGATTTCCCTGAGCATTTGGATCATATGAGTGAATTGATTGTCGTGACTCTATCGTCGTAACTCCATTATCGTGACTTCATTGTCATGATTTTTTTTGAACAGAATACTGGGATTAGATATATGACTTAATCGTCGTGACTCCATTGTCGTGACTTCATTGTCGTGACTCCATTGTCGTGATTCCATTATCGTGACTCAGTTGTCGTGATTCCATCATCGTGACTCAGTTGTCGTGATTCCATTATCGTGACTCAGTTGTCGTGTGTCATACCCCAAAATTTTCCCAACATATTTATCTATATTTCAATCCATCTGACTTTCAAAAGCTCAAAGATAAACAAGAAGGCAGCATGCAGTCTCTCTCCTAAACAACAGCCTCTAAACTAGGGTTTTGATCTTTCTAGAGAAAAGTAAGGTTCTGACACCTCCAATGGACTCCATGGCCTCTCATATGATTCAAATAATCCTCATGCCAAGTTTCAACCCTTGATTCAAAAGATTGCTCATTCAATGACCCAAAGGATCAATAATCGACTGACTGACCTAAAAGTCAAACTATGGTCAAAGTACAGTTAAAACTCCTGATTTTTTGTCAACAACCTCATTTTGAAGTATCATTCACCATTTGATCAAGTATTGATCATGGTTCATCAAGAAAAGATCAAAAATCAACAAACTCAAAAGTTTCTAAATTAGGGTTTCATAGGAGAAAGTCAACTGAACTTTGACCAGCCATAACTTTCACATGGAACATCAGAAATTTTCCATCCAAAGCTCAATTTGAAGGAAATTGAATTCTCTATAATTTTGTCTCTCACATACCAAGGCCAAAAATGCTTCATTTGAGAGACATGAGCCAAAACATTACAGGTCATTCTTAAAGATCGCAAAAAGTCATTTTTTTCTCAAAGCGCATAACTTGAACATGGTAGACTCAATTGATATGAAACCAAAAGGATATTTTAGAGGACTCTTTAAGCTTTCTAAAAAGTCCTAAAACACCTTCATAAGATTAAAATTGGAAGAGATACACATTTCTAAAGTTGGAAAATTTTAGGAAAGTGCATGAAGTGCAAAGTGAAGATTTATGATCTTTTGAGCCCATGGGCTTAAATTTATGTTTTGGAATATGATATTAAGCTTATCCCATGTCCATATGCCCACTCCATTATTATTATTATTATTATTATTATTATTATTATTTCTTTAAAATTGGATTTTATTCATTTAAAAAACCAAATTTGATCAAATAAAATATTGGAATAATGAATTAAATCAAGGGATTTGTTTTCCAATTACATGGGATGATTAAAAGGTCAATTATTTGATTCAAATTCGTGGAGAGAGAAAGGAGCGAGATTGGGTTCAAGAATAGAAAGTTTCTATGTGATTTTTTAGTCAAATCTTTTCTATTTTCAATCAAAGATCTTCTTACATTTTTGTTGACCTAATATGCTCCTATATATATACTTGCATCATTGGTGGAAAGAGGACGAAAAAAAGATTAGGAGAAGAGGGCTGAGCACAAACCATAAAGGAGCTTCCAAAAGGTTAAAGAATTTAGGGCATACGCAAAGGTCATGCTCTGCAAGTTTTAAGCGTTCCCAATTGTCCTATTGTCCTCAAAAAGACCCCAGGAGACCATGCCAACCTTCTTAGAGGTATGAAACACCTTCGGACGCCTCCTATGAATAGCATAGGTTTGTTTCGTTTTTCTTAACATCCACACGCTTAATATAGGTTAATTAAACGACTTCTATGTGTATCCATACGCTCATATTCATGTTCTGAATCAATTGAAACCATCGTTTATGAGTTTCACGACCGGTTTTGACATGTGCCATGGCTAGGGCATAAGTTGGATCTTGTTTATATCTCTGTGTGCGTGACGTTTCAGATTAAAAGGACCTCACCATTGAATTCGTGAGGTCCAAATTAGTGGATCTGGGTTTTTTTTCCGTTGCTTTCTTCTAGTTTTTCGCAGGTTTCAAATGGCTGCCATGGAGGGTTTCGAACTCATGAAGATCCGCAGGTAAAAGCATGGCTAAATCCTCAGCAATTTCCGCAGGAAATTTGAAGAAGACAATGAATAGTGACCACACGCGTGGCACTTGCAAGCGATACCGATGGCTGGTCGACGAAGCACTTACTCTCTCTCTTCCTTTTCCAACCAGTCAACGATCTCCTTCTCTCTGATTGGACGGAGCATTGGCACGCGGACCCATGCCTTGACTTTCTAGTCTGAATTATGTTTTGCATTTAAATATTTGGTGTTAATTTATTATCGATTGAAACGTACAGCCTGGTTGGAAATTGCTGATATTTGCTAACTTTAGAGACATGAGTTCGAATCCAGTCTCTTTCAATTTTTTTTTCAGTGAATAACTTGCAGATCTCGTGTCACTCTCTTATCCACGTACTCGCTGGACCCTCATTTTCCAGCCATAAGAGCTCACTTGAGCCAGATCCAAGGGCGCCCAGGTGCTAATCCACCATATCCTTCCTCAGCCATGGCACACCAGATTACCAGCTAAGTTACTTCTATTTTTTTTAATTAATTACATAAATACTTTTTATTCATTTTCTTTTCCTTATAATTTATTTCTTCTCTTTATTTATTTATTTCACTTATTTAATAGATTGTTTTCTTTATATAAAATATTATATTTATTTATTTTAATCAAAAACTCGACTTTTCTATACTTTTATCAATAATTGTTAAAAATTATTAATTGAAAATTAATAAACATTTTTTGTTAACCTCGATTCGTTTATAAATTGAACCTTAATAGTCTTAGGTTTACTGGTAGGTATTATCCATTAACACCTTCTAGCCTTATAAACCTCTTTTGGGTCACAATAAGTTTTCTTAAAAAACCTTTAGGGTTTGTAAACCTTTTAAGGTTTGTAGATCATTCATGCACTAACGCTTCTCTTCTTTATGTCAAATTCTTTTTAGGGTTAATCAGAAATCTTCCGACTACGCGCCCTACCAATCAAAAGCTAAGTTTCTAATCCTTTGCTTGTTTAACAATATTTTTATTTTTGTTTTTATTTTTGCCTTCTAAAATTTAGAGTTTGCCTCACTAATTAATGAATTTGTTACGCACTCACCCCTATTATTTTCATCTTAATTTTCAGGGTCAATCAAGGTTCGAGGGAATCAAGGCATTCAACATTTAAAATTAATTATTGATTTCTCTCATTTCCGCCTTTTAATTTCCCCCGTCCCCGCAGGTGTTTATTTTAATAGCGTAGGAATTTATTTCCTTTTAATTTCCCCCGTCCCCGCAGGTGTTTATTGTAATAGCGTAGGAATTTATTTTCTGCTTTTAATATCCGTAATATTAATTGCTTTGGTTAGTAAATTAGGGAGTGACAAGACTATTAACTGAACCTAGAATCACTAATCTACAAGATAAATATCTGAATTAACCATCTGATTGATGCACACACTCACCTTTAGGGTAGTCCCTGTGGTTGCCTTTGTTGCCTGTTGCCTTGTTGGCTTTATTGTACTAAATAGTCAAGTCCCTCGATTCCGAGGATACCTAAAGCAATGTTTCTTGTCGCCTTCAAAGTTATTGAAACTCCCTCGATGCTGCCTCAGTAAAAGATGATTGTCCCTATTGCTAAGGTATCCTCGCACGATGCCTAAGAAAATCAAATGACTATTATATCCTTCCCTTAGACTACCTGCCCTCTTTATGGCATGGGAGAGTCTTATGGCGAACGATTACTCGATGACCCTTCCTACATCCCATTGAAAGACTTCCTGCCCTCTCATGGTATGGATAGATCCTTTCGCCCGAAAGACTCAAAGAACACGAAAGACAAACTTAGGGTAGGTAGTTCTTAATTGCTTGCTCATTCAAACAAATTCAAATGCTTTTCACACCTCCTTTTCAAATACTTTCAAAACAAGGCTACGCTTATTTACAAGCTAAAGTCCTTAACGAAATCTTTTTACTATTCACACACGACACTTCAAACTTTTCAAACAAACAAGTGAGCTAAGCAATTAAGAGCCCATGGATAACCATGGATGTAAAGGGTGCCTTACACCTTCCCTTTGTATAACTTACCCCCCGAACTCAAAATCTTTCAAAGGTTTTTCCTGTTCTTTTAGCCTTTCCTAATTGGATAAAATAAAAGTCGGTGGCGACTCTTGCTATCCGCAACATTTCAAATAAATGTCAGTTCACCGTATTACATCGTGATTCCATTATCGTGACTCAGTTGTCGTGATTCCATCATCGTGACTCAGTTGTCGTGATTCCATTATCGTGACTCAGTTGTCGTGATTCCATTTTCGTGACTCAGTTGTCGTGATTCCATTATCGTGACTCAGTTGTCGTGATTCCATTATCGTGACTCAATTATCGTGATTCAACATCGTGACTCAGTTGTCGTGATTCCATTATCGTGACTCAGTTGTCGTTTCTGAATTGAGTGTCATGATTAAGTCTGTCTCTTTCTTTAGATTGATAGAATTAGATCTTTGAAGGTTGATCGTGTCAGCACCATTCGTAGTAACTGAATTAGATCTTGGATATGATCGTGTCTACACCGCTCATGAAGATAGAATCAGATCTTTGAAAATTTGGAGATATTGTTTATCTTCTTGTACCTGTATCCTGAAAAAGGTAAAGTTAGTCTTTATGCAATGTCATGATGCATGTATTATGTGACGAGTCTCTTAAAATAAATGAGAAACTTGCATGTTATGTATGAATTTATTATGAGGTAATGTATGCAATGTATGAATATGTTTATGATAGATGATGTATGAATATGATTTATCCTGTCTTGATTGAAAAAATAAATCTCCGTGTCATTGTGATTTTGTTGTCTAATCTTGTCTTGAAGATGCTCAGCTGGAGATTTATGATTTCTGCTTGGGGATGAAATCAATTTGAGTGATTGATCTAGATGTACCCTGACCGGGGATTTTGGAGAGGAGAGAAAAAGTTTCGGGGAACCGGCGATGACGAAGATGTAAACCCCGTTGAGGAACTAAGTCTTTGTTGGAACGAGAACATTTAAAGATATCTTCTTAATGATTACTCTGTGGGGATAGGATCCTATGAAGCCGACTTTGTGGGAAGGAATGGATGCTTTGAACATTGCCCCCAGAATTATAGTAACTACCATTCATGGATTTGTATTGATTAGAACATACCAATAAATATTGATCGAAGTGTCAAACTGGACTCGCATAGATTTGCCCCCGCTAGTAGGAACTTTGGAAAGATTCGCCTCGCGAGGACTTTATGAGATGTGTGTTGCACCCCAAAATTTTCCCAATTATTTATTCCCCAATTGGCCCTCACAGTACATTCATGTGCATACCTCATCTAGGCCATTCATCCATTATATTCATCCATATCATGGTTACTATCCAAAAGTGATGAAAAAAAAGAGCTTCTAATTGGGAGATATCTTGGTTCAAAAGAGAAGGTTTGAGGTATGATTATATGGCCTTAATTCCATTGAAGTTCTCCTAAAATTAGGGTTTCATCCTCTCCAATTCAAGGCTTTGATTAAAAGATACAAACCTCAGGTTCATCAGGATTTTCGAATTAGGGTTTTTGACCAAAGTCAACCCTGATGACTTTTTGGTCGAAATTTGATCAGGAGGTAGTTTTGAGTGTGAGATGTGGTTGCCTCGAATAAATGTTCACGGGAGCCTCTTTGGTTGAAAATCGATTGAGAATTAGATCAAAAACGAATTAATCGAGAAAATTCATCTAGAATCAAAAAAATTAGAGAAGTTGAATTTCTGGTCAAAATCAAGGTCAACTGTCAAATATTGACTTTTGGTGGAAAATCGGTCAAGAAAGGTCAACAAAATAAAATAAAATCAAGAAAATGCCAAGATTACCAAAATTGGAAAGTTAGTTGAAAATTGAAGTTGCCATAAAAAGAAAGTTCTACACTTAGAATAATTTTGGAAAGTTTGAGAATGGTGGAGCAGTCAACTTTAGTCCCATTTTACACATGGATCAAAGCTCTATTTCAAGACAAGGTCAACAAGAACATTCTTCCATTCTTGGCATACTACAATTTCGTAGTTGAAAGTTTTCTCATTTGAGGTCTAGATTTTGAGTTGTGGGGCGTGAAAGTTTGAGGATTAAAACTGAATCATACTGTGTTGCCTGGCAGATTTCTTGCCCAGCGCAAGCCTTTTCTCAAACACATGGCGCGCAGTTTTTGAAGCTAATTCTAGATGATTATACACACCCCATGAATTCAAATTATATAAAAACGTGCTCTCCTCCACGAACTCTACACAATGAGCCAAGGACCATTTTAGTTGGATGTGTAATTAATGAATTAGGAGGTTTCAATATGGGGGTCATGCAAAGGTATTTCATGGCGCATAGCTGGACAAGGATCTAAGGCACTCGCGAGGCATTTCTTCAAGCATATGGCATACCAATTTGAATGATGATTCTCAGGAATTATAAGCATCCACTAGACTCAATTTAAACATCATACCACTCTATGCCATGTCTTCTTTCAAACAGTATAAGAATCAAAGCCATTGGTGGTACATGGAGCAAGATACAAATCATTAAAGCCATGCCATTGAGAGGTATGTTTTGACGAGGGTTTCAGGCCAGAATTCAAGGCAGGCACATGCAAGAGGTGGCAGTGGTAACACAATACATTTGGTGTTAGTTTATTCACACTTTCAGGTCCCAACTCAAGGATTTCCAAATACCAAACCTCTTGTACTCCATTTCCTCTTCTCATTAAGCCCGAGTTCATGTAAAATGGTGAGGTGTAGCTGGAGCTATGAATACGCAAAGTGAGTCACACAGATTTTTTTTGGCAAAGATACACTCACGTGATAATTATCATCACTCACCATCTTTTACCATAACCAACCATGCACAATGGGAACACGTGAAAGGCATGCCAAAAGTTACTACAAATACCAAAACTTGTTCATTAAGGGTGAGAAGGACGAGATACCCTACATGCAACTCCACCATAACACTCATGCTTTCACAATATATGTATCAAAACCCTTCACAAATCCTGGACCACGATTCATTTTCTAATTCACTCTCAAGAAATTCTCTCTTCTTTGCTCTCACTTCTCTCTCCTCTTCCACCACCAACATCCACCCTAGCCAACTTCAACCAACTTATCCGGCCACCCTAACCAATGGAAACAAACTTTTCCGGCCACCACACTTCACCAACTTTAGCTATAATCATCATCTCCATGTAGCTTCACCCATCCTCGCATTTCATATGAAGTTATCATCATCAAGGCCTTGTTCCTGGTTCGTATTGCTATTCAGCTCAAGTCCTCGAGGCAGGATCTATCCACCATCTTAGCATCACCTCTGAGTTTATTTCTCAGAGGTTTGGAATCAATCTTGGAGTTCATCACCATTGTTGCATTCAAGAGCTAAGCATTGGAGGTAGAAGTTTTCTGAAGGTTTATTGAAGATTTGCTTCAAGTAAACGTCCACTTCACCTTGTGTTAATCATGTGATAAGGGAGTTCCATTGTGTGTTTGAATTATGCGATGCATATAATTGATCTGTGCCTTTTCCTGTTTGTTATGGATAGTCAGTGTTAGCATGCGTTTTACATTACGTTTCATTATCGTCTTTATACTTTGCGTGCAAAGTCATGGTGATTGATGATAGAAGCATGCCTTTTAATGGAGGTTTTTGCATGTTAGGGTATTGTGATTGTTCTCTGTTTGCATGATAGGGAGAGGATCTAGGGAAATGAAGCGCAAAATTGGAATCTCCGTGTGAAACCGAGTGGAGCGATGTAGCTCTTTTGAATTTCTGGGAGAAATATGGTGGCTCCGCCACCTGTGGGGTCGGGGAAGACGACCGGAGCAGAGCTCCGGCGTCTGCGTTCTATTTTATTTCGTTTTCTCAGTCTTGACCTGATATTGGATAATTGGCTCATTTCTAGTTGTTTTTATCTATTTTTGTTTGTTTGTTAATGATTGAGTGATGTGCTGGCGTCCTGTGACTGGCTCGGTTCGTTTTTGTTTCGTTCTCATCTAAAATGTTCTTGACCTATTGATATGATGTTGTCATGCATGTGTTACATTCAATAATAAAAACAATAATGAAAATTAAATTGATAAATGGATAAAACAAAATGAATTGGTGAATGATTGTAAACCTGGGTCATGAACCGAACTCATCTTGGGCCTGTATCAACTTTTGCCTCGTTTCACCCTTTGCATTGTTAATGCACACGCTTTCATTTTATTTTGGGCCTGATACACGCGCTATCTGCACACCCTGGCAATCAGGCCTATGCGGAAGTTTAATTGTTTAAAGTTCAAATTGAGAATTGCTCCAGCACCCCCCTGTTTGGCAGATTTGTGGAAATTGAATTTTATTTGTTTCTTTTACTTTTTGCTCAAAAAAAACTTTTTTGCTTGATATAAAAAACGTGAAAAATATCTTTTTAATTCTTTAGAGTGTGTAGATATTTTTAGTATACTTTCCTGATTTTTAGAAATTAATTGTGCATTTTTAATAAATCATTTACTTTGGTATGTTCATGTTTCTTTTAGTTTTGATAGATTTTGCAAATTAATTTTGTTTAATACCTTAGGATCAGAATTTAATCACCAATTTTTGTATGGTTACTGTAGACTAATCCCTGATATTGTGTGTAAAAAATGAATTCCTAATTCTTTGTTTTGATTGATATTTGGTTAGTTTCTTTTAACTCAATTAACATGCATTTCTAATAGATAATTGTGACGTTTTTGCTCTCAAATTGAAATGCATTTATGCAATAATGTTGGTTCCTTTTTGTGCATGTAAATAGGGTTGTTTAGAAGGTGTGGAACCTGAAATGGTATATTTTTAAGTCCTTTTTTCCTATTTTTCTTGATATTTTCTTCTTCATAAGTTTGTTTGATACCCTTTTGTAAATAATTTCATGTGATTGATTTAGAAATAGATTTTCTTTATAATCTTATGTATATTCTCATTAGATGTATATAGAATTGCTTTGCATACGAAAACTCCTTTTAATTCCAACTTTAATTCAATTTTGGTTTAGGTTTTAAAAGCTTGATTCATGAATGATTGTAAATAGCCGTTGATTGCAATTTGCTTCCTTTTGTTTAGCTATGCCTATGGGTTTTAAATGTGTTAATCTCTCTTGATTAAGAGTGGATTAGGTTAGGGACTTCATTAAGTCACCTACCTTGCTTTTCTCCTATCCTATTTCTTGCCATGTTCCTTTTGGGCGGTGACTTCAATCTTCATTAAGATTGGTCACATAGAACAACTTAGGTTGTAGTCTATGCATGACAACATAGGTAGATATCCCTTATCCTTGACCTTAGGGCCATTTATATGTTAACATTAGACTTAGATTAGAATAACAATTAAGTTAGAAAATAGGTTAGTTCCCCTTATTCATTCCTTTTTTCTTTTTCAACATTAAAACATTAACAAATAGAGATGCGAATCACACCTTAATAAAAGTGATAGAGAAATGAGTGGGATTCATTCCCTAATCTATTTCTTGATCACTACTTAATGGGAGAGAAATGAGTGGGATTCATTCCCTAATCTATTTCTCGAACATTACATAATGGGATAGAATTGAGTGGGATTCATTCCCTAATCTGCTTCTCGATCATTATACATTTTTATGTGATTCAAATCGCAAAGTAAAATCCCTTTAAAAATTACCCAACCAAAAACACTTAAAACACTTAATAAAGGCTCGAATTAAAACAAAGTGACGAAGTGGTGCGAAGCACCGTATTGGGTTTTGTTCATCATGTAGTTACATAAAAAACAAAAACCCAAGTTCATTCTCTTGCCTTGTTAGGCACCTAAGAAAAAGTTAAGTCCTTTCCAAAAGTAGACGTATAAGTCTACAAAGGTCGAGCATCGTGGATTGCGACTTTAACCTCTGTTCAACTAAAAAACACAAAACAAATGGAAACTATTGAGCCGAACTACGGTCGTTCTGATTCCTTGAAAGGGATACGTAGGCATTGGGTCGCGGGGCCTAAGCGAGCACACTTGTAAATAATTCCTTCTTTTCCCCGTATTTCTTTTGCATTCATTTGCATTTAGGTTTAGACATTAGACACACCCTTTAGATAGAAACAAACATAGGTGGATACCATCGAGTACGATGGGCGTGAGGGATGCTAGCACCTTCCCCTTGCGTAACCGACTCCCGTGCCTTATTATCTGGTCGAAAGACCTTGTTCTTGTTCGAGTTAGGTTTCTGATATTCCTTTCCCGCGATGGGATAAATATATTAGTGGCGACTCTGATTCCATTTTTCGCGGTAGCGACAGCTGGTGACTCTGCTGGGGATGTGATAGACTTATGCTGGTCCATTCTTAGCGATTCGATCCTATCCTCTCCGTTTTTTTGCTTGTTTATAGGGTGTGATATATATTGTTTATATGTTGCATTCATTTATTTTATGTTTGCATGGCATATTTATTTTCCTACTTGCATATCATGTCTATTTTCCGCATCCTGGACTATATTATGGGTCCCCGTGGGGGCCACATATTTTCTCTGTTTGCAGGTTGGGTGGGATGTTCTATGAGGTTAAAGGCCCAATACCCAGGCCAGAGTTGACACATAGGATACCTAGGATAGAGTGGATAGTCATGATGCCAACAGAATGTCAGGTTCTATTGATTGCGATCACGAGACCCACGACCAGTCGAGGTTCAAATGAGATACCATTGTTGGCATGTATTTGCAACAATGATGGTGTTTTAGGAGAACTATTAATGCTGGAGACCTTTTGACCTACCTTGACCTAGATTCACCTGTGAGTGGGGAGGGATATACATGATAGGTACCGTTTGTGACCGTTCTGTTCTGTTGGTGACTAATGTTCTTGTGGTTTTGTTGTGCCTATGCCGAACCTTTGATCCTGCAACATCCGATCTTATTCAGAGACAACATACACTTATCCTATATGGGGAGAACCTTTCATTGCATCATACTCATCATAGCATGCTTAATTTCGAGAAAAAAAAAGAGAAAAAAGAAGAAAAAATAGAAAAAAGAAAAAAAAGAAAAAGAATTAATCTTCATATGCATGCCATTTTTTAGGGTATCCAA
Organism: Vicia villosa; assembly: GCF_029867415.1. Classification (NCBI taxonomy): domain Eukaryota; kingdom Viridiplantae; phylum Streptophyta; class Magnoliopsida; order Fabales; family Fabaceae; genus Vicia; species Vicia villosa. The sequence goes on along the minus strand of NC_081183.1, from coordinate 94,934,939 downwards.
AGTCAACACTTCTCATCAAGAATGGCTAACAGTGTGACCGTCAACAAAGAGGCTACGAAGCGTACCTTCACTTGCAGTTTCTTCCGTGAGGACATGACACCTTTGGTTCAGTTGAGCACTCGAATTACTGGGCAAAATCTGGATGAATTCATAAAGACTTATGGCCATATTCTGCTTATGCCGACTACTCGTGTTGATGAATGGGGTCTCTATACTCTTCTTCAGTTCTATGATTCTGAGTTACGTTGCTTTACCTTTCAAGATTACCAATTAGCTCCTACCCTCGAAGAGTATGCACACATTCTTCAAATCAAAGTCCAACATAAGATTCCGTTTGTATGTGTACCTGAGAAGCCCAAAATGGATCGCATTGCTGGTGCTCTTTATTTGAGCTTGAAGGATGTTACAGATAAGTGGAAACCTAATGGTAGAACCCATGGGTTCTACGTGAGATTTCTGATGAAGAAAGCTGAAGCCCTTGCTATTGAGGAAAAGTGGAAAGAATTCAATGCTCTCCTGGCCATCATGATCTATGGATTAGTGATGTTCCCGAATATTCCAAACTTTGTTGATCTTACGGCTATCTGTCTCTTTATGGATCAAAATGCGGTGCCTACTCTATTGGCTGACACTTATTATGCCATCCATTCTAGGTATGGGAAGAAAAGATCAGTTGGGGGTTGCTTACCAATACTCTAAGAATGGTTTTCTTCACATTTGCCTAGAAGCGGAGCGTTTGTCACTACACGAGATTCACAGAAATGGCCTCAAAGGATCATGAGACTTACTGCAAATGATATTGTTTGGTATCACCTCCGAATGGACGTCGAAGACGTTATAACTAGATGCGGCAGTTTTGTCAACGTTCCTCTCATAGGATTACAAGGAGTTATCAATTATAATCTGAAGCTCGCGTTGCACCAGTTGGGTTTTGCACTGAAGGACAAACCTTTGGATAAAGAAATATTCGAGTCCGCTTGCTTTGAGAAAGGAACTGATCGAAAGGGTTTGGAGGAGGCAAGAAGCGCATGGAACAACATTCATACAGATGACCGAACTTCCTTGGGAGGGAAGAATGCTATTGCTAAGCAAGCTTATACTGAATGGGTTAAAGAGAGAGTTAAGGAATGCCTGTTGCCTTTCCCGAAGGTTAGTCCTCTATATGAACAACCACCTGAGACTGTAACTACCACAATACCAGCTGAAGAGTACAACCAAGTGCATGTGGAAAATATCCGGCTATGAGTAAAAGGGCAAGACGCTAAGATAAAGTACTTTTTGGTGGATCAGAAAAGGCTGAGTTAGCACATGAGGTTAAAATGCTGAAGGGAGGATCTTCCATGGTTCAAAAAAGGGCTAGAGCTGAAAGGGGTGAAAGAGCTACTACTGTCAGTGTTAAGGATCATCAAAAGGTTATAGAAGAAGCTGTGAAAAAGGCGGAAGAAAATCTCGAGCGTAAATACCAAGAAGACTTGAAAGCTCACAAGCTCCAACTAGAAAAAGAGACCAAATATCAGCTGAGGACTATGAAAAAGAAACTGGAAGAAGAGACTACCCAAAGAATAGCAGTTGAGATTCAGTTGAAAGGGAGTCACCTCCGCACCGCTCGAGTAACAGAAGAGAATGCCAAGCTCAGTGATCAAATGACAGATATGGAGAATGCACCTGAGAAGACTTATCTCCCGGAATTCAAAGGATGTGACGAACTTAGGGAGTGCTGCAAGAAGTTAGATGGGCAGTTATTCTGAAAAGATGTGGTAATTCAGAATATCCTCAAAGGAAGAGATCGGGAGGTAACCAAGAAACCGTTCAACGAAACTAAGAAGTGGAGTGATGAGCACTTCAGACAAGGAGGGCCTCTATTTTACACTCAGATGGATTGATGTTGGAGTCTGTATGTCTCGGCCACCACCAGACTTGTTGGATGGGGTCTTTTATTTCTCTTGTTAAACTATCTTGTTGATGTATGGCTTGCCCAAGTTTAAATTTCTGTTATGAATGAAAAAGAACTAGTTTCTCTTGATACTTATCTTTTGTCACATTGTTAAACATTCTTGAGTAATATTAAAAATTTTGGATACTCTAAAAATGGCACCTCACATCACATGCACACATGCACATCATACACATCATGCACAAACAGGTACATCAGGTGGTGTTCTTATTAAACTGATCAGGTTTTCTCTTACAGCAATTCCACCTCCACCTACACATCGCTACTACACAAGGGCTAATCAATCATTGCAAATGGATCAGTTAAGGGATGATCTTATTCAGATGAGAACTCAGGTTACTTCTCAGATGGCTCAGTTCATGGAGGTCATGCAAGGAATGACTGATCGCCAAGAAGAGCTCAGAATCCGAATGGACACAGTTGCTCAGGTTATTGCGGACCCCCCGGAAAGGAATTCTGCTGATGTCCGTGTCAATGGTGAACCTGTGAACGGAGGACCTGATGTAATTCCTACTTCCGCCAATCAAGGTAATCCTCGTGGGCCTTCTCAGCCTACTCCTGAAGGACAACCTACACAACAAATCAGAAGGACTGCAGCTATCCCCGTGTTGGAAGAGGACCGACATGAGGATTTGTTTCCTGAAAGTGAATAGGGACTTCCGCATGATGCTCGAAGGATGTTTAGAGGTCTGGAGGAAAGGATGAGGGCCATGGAAGGCCAAGGACTAGGGATGGATATCAGTGACTTGGGTTTAGTTCCTGGCGTCCGTGTGCCACCGAAGTTCAAAGTACCTGACTTCGAGAAATACAAGGGGAATACTTGTCCTAAGACACATGTCCGAGCTTACTATCGCAAAATGCATGTGTATTCCGAGGACGAAGGACTGTTGATGCACTTCTTCCTGGATAGCCTGACTGGGGCATCCCTGGAGTGGTACATGAGATTGGAAAGAGCTAATATCCGAAGTTGGAGAGACCTAGTTGAGGCCTACATAAAGCAGTATCAGTATAATGTGTACATGGCACCAAATCACACTCAGTTACAGAATCTAGCTCAGAAATCTAATGAATCCTTCAAAGAATATGCGCAGAAATGGCGTGAGTTGGCGGCTAGAGTCCAACCACCCATGCTGGAAAGAGAGATCATGGACATGTTCACCAACACTCTGGAGGGCCAATATTACTCTGCTTGTTCAGCATCCTCGAGCTTCGCCGATTTGGTTATGATCGGTGAACATATTGAAAGTGGAATTAAGGCTGGTAGAATACAAAATCCAAGTGCTGCTAGTTCTTCCTCAGGGGCAGGGGGAAAGAAGCCATACAATGGATTCTCCAAGAAAAGAGAGGGTGAGACAAGTTCTGCTTACTATGGAAAAGGAAAAATCCAGGCTTATCAACAAGTAGACATTGTGACTATACTGAATGCTCCTCTTCAACGTCAGCAACAACAACAGAGGTATCCTCCTCGTCAGTATCAGCAAAAGCCGAGACCACCAAGAAATTTCGACCCGATGCCTATGACGTATGCACAACTATTTGCTTATCTTTTGCATCTTGAGTTGGTGCAGCTTCGTACCATGGGTCCTCCACCTGCTAAGCTCCCTCCTAACTATGATGCGAACGCTCAGTGTGAGTTTCATTCTGGGGCTGCTGGCCACGATATTAAACATTACATAGGATTCATGCATAAAGTACAAGGACTTCTCGACTCTAAGGCCATCGAGTTTACTCCCACTCAAGGACCTAATGTTGTTCAGAATCCTATGCCTCCCCATGGAGCTCATGCGGCAAATGCCATTGAGGTTGTTGAAGATGCTCGCTTGGTCAAGGATGTGATCGAATTGGGCTCTCTATTGCCATTATTGAAGGAGGAATTATTGAGGATGGGTCTATACTATAGTTATGGAGAATTCTGTACTGATTGCATGGCCATTTCCTCAGTCTGTGATAAGGTGAAAAATGGGGTTCAACAGTTGATAGATAGTGGGTATCTATAGTTTGAGCGTGTGCGACATCCTGAAATGGTCGAGGACGAAGTCAATGTGGCATCCATTCCGTACACTCCTGCCAAGATCCCAATTCCTGCTAGAGCACCTCCTTTGGTTATTACACTTCCTGGTCCCGTCCCGTATAACAGTGAGAAAGAAATCCCATGGAATTATGGGGGAGAAGTCTTTTACTAAGGAGCCAAGCATGAGATTAAAACTCTGATTGTGAAAGAAGATGTGGATATTGTTGTTGGCATTGGGAGAATGACAAGGAGTGGCCATATTTTCAATCCTCCCCAGAATACTCGCAATGATAATACAGAAGCTCTAGCTCAAGCAAAAGGGAAAAGAGTGGTAGAAGATACAGTGGATCAGGGGCAAAGCTCTAACTCTGAAGATACTGTGGCCAAAGAGATGGAAGAGTTCCTAAAGATCATCAAGAAAAGTGAGTATAAAGTGGTTGACCAACTAAGTCAAACTCAATCAAAGAATTCGATTGCTCTTGTGTTCAGAGACACATTGAAATGCTTTGTTGAGACTTCTAAGTGCTGCCTTCGTCCCTCCGGAGATCTCAGTGAATCAACTTGAAGGAGTGGTGTCAAACATCAATGCTGGTAATGGATTGGGATTCACTGACGCAGACTTACCTTCCGAAGGCAGAAACCACAATAGAGCTTTGCAGATATCAGTGGAATGTAAAGGGACTATGTTATCACGCGTTCTCGTGGATACTGGGTCTTCTTTGAATGTACTACCGAAGTCGTCTTTGATGAGGCTGGATTATTCTGGTGTTGAGATAAGGCCAAGTGAATTGACAGTGAGAGCCTTTGATGGCTCAAAGAGATCAGTGTTTGGGGAGGTTGACTTGCCGATAATGATAGGCCCTCAACTCTTCACTATTATTTTCTTCGTGATGGATATCCACTCGTCTTACAGATGTCTCCTGGGACGCCCATGGATCCATGGTGCTGGGGCCATGACTTCCATATTACATCAGAAACTCAAATTTGCGACTCAAGGAAAGATAGTCACAATTTGTGGGGAAGAAGAACACGTGGTAAGCCATCTTGCGTCCTTCAGGTATATTGAGGTGGAAGGAGAGATCCACAAGACACCATGCCAAGCTTTTGAGGCCGTTCAGACTATCAAGATCCCTTATGCTGAAAATAAGAAGTTGGAGGCTACCATGTCTTCACTAAAGGAAGCTAAAGCGGTGGTTGAATCTGGTCATCCTGAAGGATGGGGCCGAGTCTTGGATTTACCGATCAAGCAAGATAACTGTGGGATTGGATATCAGTTGGGTCAGAGTTCATCTAGTGGGCCCCCCAAGAAGCCGGGAACCTTCGTTCTAATCAAGTTCTCTAGTGCTGGCATTGTCAAAGATCATATATGCGCTGCTGATGATGATATGGATAGCGATTATGACATCGAGGAATGGATCAAGCCGTGTGTCCCAGGACAAAAACTACTCAACTGGTCGTCCAAAGACATCATCTCAATTGCTTTTGATCAAGAGTAATACTGTTTGTTTTTGTTTATCATGCAATAATTCCCGTGTTCTGCCCAAGACACAGTGAACACATGTAGGGCATCATTCGTTGTTTTTCAATGTTAAAATCATTAATAAAAGGACGTTTTTGCATTCAAATATTCAGTTCCCTGTCTTTCGCTTTTTACTTTTACATTTGTTATAAATAAATAAATAAAATGGCAACATTTCTTATTCATCGTCACCCTTCCATTCTAAAATAAAGCATAAATCATAATTCATGCAGATCCACTCCTCCTTCAGATTCTGTTGATAACGATCTTGCTATCCTCGTTATGACTTCGACAATCCTATCTACACCGCTGAAGAAAGGGATGAAAAAGATTGTGAACTCCCTGACGAGTTAGCTAGATTGTTGAAACAAGAAGAGAAAGTGATCGAGCCTCATCAGGAGCCTATTGAGACAGTGAACCTTGGCACCGAAGAGATGAAAAGAGAGGTTAAAATAGGGGCTTCTTTGAATGAGGATGTAAAAGAAAAGTTGATTGGAATGTTGAAGGAGTATTCTGATATCTTCGCATGGTCTTACGAAGATATGTCTGGATTAGATATGATATTATTGTGCACAGGTTACCTCTTAAAGAAGATTCTCCGCCTGTCAAACAGAAACTCTGAAGAACGCGTCTTGACATGTCCAAGAAAATCCTGGAAGAGGTTCAGAAGCAGTTTGATGCAGGATTTCTCGTAGTAACAGTTTATCCACCATGGGTCGCCAATATTGTACCTGTACCTAGGAAAGATGGGAAGGTACGAATGTGCGTCGACTATAGAGATCTAAATAGAGCAAGCCCGAAGGATGATTTCCCGCTTCCTCACATCGATGTATTAGTAGATAATACCGCTAAGTTCTCGGTTTTCTCCTTCATGGACGGTTTCTCTAGTTATAATCAGATAAAGATGGCCCCCGAGGACATGGAAAAGACAACATTCATTACGCCTTGGGGCACGTTTCGTTACAAAGTCATGCCACTTGGGTTGAAGAATGCTGGGGAAAAATATCAAAGAGCTATGATGACTTTGTTTCACGACATGATTCATAAAGAGATCGAGGTCTATGTGGATGACATGATTGCAAAGTCCCATATTGAGGAGGAGCACCTGGTCCACCTGAAGAAATTGTTTGAAAGGTTAAGAAAGTTCAGGTTAAGGTTGAATCCCAATAAATGTACCTTCAGAGTGAGATCGGGAAAGTTGCTTGGTTTCATCGTAAGTGAAAAGGGTATTGAGGTCGATCCTGCTAAGGTGAAAGCTATTCAAGAGATGCCTAAACCGAGGACTGAGAAACAAGTTCGTGGGTTCCTGGGAAGGTTGAATTACATTGCAAGATTTATCTCACACCTTACCGCCACGTGTGAACCTATCTTCAAACTGTTGAGAAAGAATCAGGCAATAAAATGGGATGACAATTGTCAAAGGGCATTTGATAAAGGTAAAGAGTAGTTGGAAGAGCCTCTAATCCTTATGCCTCCAGTGGAGGGCAGACCGCTGATCATGTACTTAATAGTCCTCAAGAATTCAATGGGGTGTGTGTTGGGGCAGCATGACGAGTCTGGCCGAAAAGAGCATGCAATTTATTACCTTAGCAAAAAGTTTACCGATTGTGAATCAAAATACTCACTACTCGAGTAAACTTGATGTGCTTTGGCATGGGCTGCTCGCCGACTGAGACACTATATGTTGACTCACACCACCTTGTTGATTTCGAAGATGGATCCGATCAAATATATATTTGAGAAACCAGCATTGACAGGAAGGATTGCCCGTTGGAAAATGATCTTGACAGAATATGACATACAATACACTACTCAAAAGGCCATTAAAAGTAGTGTGATTGCTGATTGTCTTGCGCATCAACCCGTGGATGACTACCAGACCATGTACTTTGAGTTTCCTGACGAGGATATAATGTGTGTGGCAGAGACTTCCAACAGTCAATATCAAGAGGAAGGACCTGAACCAGGGGCGCGATTGACGCTCGTGTTCGATGGTGCTTCCAATGCATTGGGTAATGGTATTGGGGCTGTTCTTACTTCTCCGACAGGTTTTCATATTCCATTCACGGCCAGGATTTGTTTTGATTGTACCAATAATGTGGCTGAATACGAGGCTTGCATATATGGTATTGAGGCTGCCATTGATTTGAGGATTAAAAATCTCGCGGTTTATGGAGATTCTGCTTTGGTGATTAGCCAGATCAACGGAGATTGGGAAACACGCCACCCCAATTTGATTCCTTATAGAGAACATATTGTGAAATTGACAAGAGAAACCATGGTTCTATGACATTAAGAAATTTTTGGAGATTCAAGAGTATCCCGAGGGTGCTTCCCTTACGGATAGGAAAACTCTGAAGAGATTATCTTCCAAGTTCTTCCTCGCTGGAGGTGTGTTGTACAAGAGGAATTTTGATTATGTGTTGCTCAGATGCATGGATAGACACGAAGCAGAAAAGATCATACAAGAGGTGCATGAAGGGTCCTTTCGTACACATGCGAGTGGACACACCATGGCTAGAAAAATATTGAGAGCAGGTTATTATTGGTCGACCATGGAGCATGATTGTTTCAGCCATGTGGTGGGATGTTACAAATGTCAAGTGTATGCAGATAGGGTTCATGTACCTCCAGTTCCTCTGAATGTGTTGACATCTCTTTGGCCGTTTGCTATGTGGGGCATCGATATGATTGGAGAGATTAAACCCACCGCTTCCAATGGACATCGTTTCATCCTCGTTGCCATTGACTATTTCACTAAGTGGGTTGAAGCTGCTTCTTACGCAAATGTCTCCAAGCAAGTAGTGACTCGCTTCATCAAGCACAATATAATCTGTCGTTAATGGGTTCCCGAGAAGATTATCACCGATAATGGATCCAACCTTAATAACAAGATGATGAAGGAGTTATGTGAGGATTTCAAGATCAAACATCATAACTCCTCCCCGTACACACCAAAAATGAATGGCACAGTTGAGGCAGCCAGTAAGAATATTAAGAAGATTGTGCAAAAGATGGTGGTCACCTATAAGGATTGGCATGAGATGTTGCCTTTTGCTTTACATGGTTAACGTACTTCGGTGCGTACTTCCACAGGGGCAACTCCCTTTTCATTGGTATATGGCATGGAAGCGATCCTTCCGGTTGAGGTCGAGATTCCTTCATTGAGGGTATTTACAGATGTGAAGCTCAGTGAAGCTGATTAGGTTCAGACCAGATTTGATCAACTGAACCTCATCGATGAAAAGAGATTAGCGACCATATGCCATGGGCAAGCCTATCAAAAGAAGATGAAGAAAGCCTTCGACAAGAAGATTCGTCCTCGACAGTTTCAGGTTGGTGACCTTGTGCTCAAGAAGATCCTGCCTATTCACGATGACCCTAGGGGCAAGTGGACTCCGAATTACGAAGGGCCTTATGTCGTAAAGAAGGTCTTCTCAGGTGGCGCCATGATCCTCTCAACTATGGATGGCGAAGACTTTCCACTTCCCGTGAATGCCGACGCAGTTAAAAAAATACTTCGCATAGACCTGATCAAAATAAAATAAAAGAAAAGGAAAAGATTTGGCAAAAGAATGAAAAAGAAATAAAGTACACCCGCTAAGTGAAAACCCGAAAGGGAGACTTAGGCAAAAAAGGGGTCCTGGTGGACTGAAAACCCGAAAGGGCGGTCTAGGCAAAAGAGGGACAAAAAGCGAATGATTGTGTCATGTATTAGATCCTTGAGCATAACTAGTCGCCGCAACTGGAGGACTCAGAAGGATAAAGATCAATCCATTCATCCGCTTCAGAAAGCAAAATAGAAGGAACGTCGAGGGTCTACAAGGCATAGCAAGATTGGAACCCGATGGAATCTTTTTCTTACGTTGCCATGTTTGCAAATGCTATTTGTTTTCCTTTTTTGGTAGTCACCTCTTTAAGGGACTACTTTCTGATGTACTCGCCCATGTTAGGCAAATTCTCATTAATGAAAAGATATTTCACTCAAAAAATTCCTGCATCGTTTTATTTTGCTGTTTTGTTTACAAAAACGTCCCGTTATTTTGGTAAGCATTGCATTTCTAACATTGAAGTCCTATAAAAGGGACATGATCTAAAACAGATAGAATTGCTTAAGACTTTGAGTACTTGGGATGGTGGACGAGGTCGAACCATCATACCTGGGGCACATTTGTTTGATTTGTTTTGCAGGAACCTCCGATCATTCAGCAACAATCATATGCCAGTACCTACGCTTCTAGAAGTGTCAACCGTGCATCTCCTTCGAGAGGGAACCCAAAGGTTTCCTTTCCTTCAAATAGCAGAGTTTATTTCTCTTGGGAACTCTCATCCAGGGTTTAAGTGCTACACAGTGCTGATTAGATTCCCTTATTCTTTGATAAAGACGTGGAAGTTCAAAAGGGGAGGTGCAATCTTCAAGTTTCCGTATTGACGGTAATGTCTCTATAAAATGCCATCATACCCCCTTCCTCACGAGTCTCCTGGTGCAAGTCATCCCCTGGTAGAAGTTACATATTGGGGTTGGTCAAGAAATCATCTGGTGTGGCCTGGCCAGTCAGGACATCCCCACAGAGTGTTTTGGACAGAAGGCTCTCTCCGATGTTCATCTGTACTCTCTTGCATATAGTAATCATTGCATTCATATTGCATCTATAAAAGTGCGTAGCATTTCCATGAATATGGAGCATTACGCCATGGAAAAATTCAAACATGCATCAATGCATAAGTCGAGTTTTTATGTGCTCCAAGGGCACAAAGTAATATATCCCCAGAAGAAGTCTCACTTTCTCCCTCCGGTGTGGATTAGATACAAAGTCTTGTTTCGTCGGATCATTGTTTCATTGGTTATTTCCCGTTTGTTGAGCTCAATCGTTTGGATAACCCATACTTTGTGTGTGGCAATTCGAGTGATTGCCACTCTTGTAGAATTACACCCCACCTTGTGGCCTGAGGGAACCATGTAGTTCTTATGCCCCAAGTAACAATACCTCTTTCAAAGACCAGTGTTTACTGGCATAAAGTCTGGTCGTCACCAGTCCTCTCTTTGTGTTCACTTTTTGTGAGTCCCCTTACTGCCTTTTGCATAAGGGATATCTCTTGCTTCTTGCAAGTTTGCCTTGGTTATTTTCCTGTATGCTGTGTGCAGTTTAGAGTGCGAATGAGGGTGGGCATTCAACCCATCTCATTTTTCAATCATTTGAAATCCATACTATGTGTGTGGCAATTCGAATTATTGCCACCCTTGAAGAGTTATACTCCGCCTTTTGGCCTGAGGGATCTATGTAATTCTTATGCTTCGCAAGCATCAATATCTCCTTGATTTTTCAGTTTCTTACTGACGTCTTCTAGTCGAGTCTAGTGGTTACTAGTCTCCGTGGTTATTTTCCCGTTTGCCGAGTGCAGTTGAAGTGAGGGTAATATCTAACATCTCAATCGTTTGGATAACCCATACTTTGTGTGTGGCAACTCGAATGATTGCCACTTTTTGAAGAGTTATACCCCGCCTGTTGGCCTTTGGGATTCGTGTAGTTCTTGCACTCCGCAAGCATCAATGTCTTAAAAGCCCAGTGTTTACTGGCACCCCCTGATTGATTCTAGTTTTCTTTCAGTCAAGCCCAATGGTTATTGGCATCGCCTTCAAATTCAGTGTTCATAAACATCCCCAATAAGAGTCTAATCGTTACTAGTCTTCTTCAGTCAAGTCCAATGATTATTGGCATCTCTTTCCTTAAAGTCCCATGGTTATGGGCATCCTTCAAATTCTGATTGTTACCAGCGAAAGTCCTATGGTTATAGGCATACTTTGGTTGAGTCTAGTTGTTACTAGCCTTTTCCATAAAGTCCTGTGGTTACAGGCATCTTTTGATCAATCCTAGTAGTTACTAGCCTGTTCCTTTAAAGTCCCATGGTTATGGGCATCCTTCAAAGTCTGGTTGTTACCAGCAAAAGTCTTGTTGTTACAGGCATCCTTTGGTCGAGTCTAGTTGTTACTAGCCTTTTCCTTAAAGTCCTATTGTTATAGGCATCCTTTGGTTAGGTCTGATTGTTATTAGTCCTTTCTTGCAGAGTCTGGTTGTTACCAGCAAATGTCCTGTTGTTACGGGCATCCTTTGGTCAGTTCTAGTTGTTACTAGTCTGTTCCTTTAAAGTCCTGTTGTTACAGGTATCCTTTGGTTAGGTCTGATTGTTATTGGTCTTTTCCTTCAAAGTATGGTTGTTACCAGCAAAAGTCTAGTGGTTACTAGCCTTTTCCTTAAAGTCCTGTTGTTATAGGCATCCTTTGGTTAGGTCTGATTATTATTAGTCCTTTCTTGCAGAGTCTGGTTGTTACCAGCAAATGTCCTATTGTTACGGGCATCCTTAGGTCAGTTCTAGTTGTTACTAGTCTGTTCCTTTAAAGTCCTGTTGTTACAGGCATCCTTTGGTTAGGTCTGATTGTTATTGGTCTTTTCCTTCAAAGTCTGGTTGTTACCAGCAAAAGTCTAGTGGTTACTAGCCTTTTCCTTAAAGTCCTGTTGTTACAGGCATCCTTTGGTTAGGTCTGATTGTTATTAGTCCTTTCTTGCAGAGTCTGGTTGTTACCATCAAAGGTCCTGTTGTTACGGGCATCCTTTGGTCAGTTCTAGTTGTTACTAGTCTGTTCCTTTAAAGTCCTATTGTTACAGGCATCCTTTGGTTAGGTCTGATTGTTATTGGTCCTTTCCTTCAAAGTCTGGTTGTTACCAGCAAAAGTCTAGTGGTTACTAGCCTTTTCCTTAAAGTCGTGTGGTTACAGGCATCCTTCGGCTAGGTCTGATTGTTATTAGTCCTTCCTTTCAAAGTCCGGTTGTTATCGGCAAAGGTCCAGTAGTTGTCTAGCGTGTCTTGTGTATGTCAAGCATTTAAATAGTATCCCTTGTTTGGAATCAGTAGCAGTGGTAACTGGTATCCCCTTTCAAAATCATAATTACAAATACTGCCTCAGAGTTGTTACTCCAGAGCGCAAATTTTTGGGTTCTTGGGTATTCAATCCACTTACACCTCAAATGTCCAGAACTTGTATCGTTCGTATATTCAGGTCCAAGCAGATTAAATAGGGGCAGCTGTTGCACCCCAAAATTTGCCCACTTATTTATTCCCCAATTGGCCCTCACAGTACATTTATGTGCATATCTCATCTAGGCCATTCATCCATTATATTCATCCATATCATGGTTACTATCCAAAATTGATGAAAAAAAAGAGCTTCTAAGTGGGAGATATCTTGGTTCAAAAGAGAAGGTTTGAGGTCTGATTATATGGCCTTATTTCCATTGAAGTTCTCCTAAAATTAGGGTTTCATCCTTTCCAATTCAAGGTTTTGATTAAAAGATACAAACCTCAGGTTCATCAGGATTTTCGAATTAGGGTTTTTGACCAAAGTCAACCCTGATGACTTTTTGGTCGAAATTTGATCAGGAGGTAGTTTTGAGTGTGAGATGTGGTTGCCTCGAAGAAATGTTCACTGGAGCCTCTTTGGTTGAAAATTGATTGAGAATTAGATCAGAAACGAATTAATCGAGAAAATTCATCTGGAATCAAAAAAATTAGAGAAGTTGACTTTCTGGTCAAAATCAAGGTCAACTATCAAATATTGACTTTTGGTGGAAAATCGGTCAAAAAAAAGGTCAACAAAATAAAATAAAATCAAGAAAATGCCAAGATTACCAAAATTGGAAAGTTAGTTGAAAATTGAAGTTGCCATAAAAAGAAAGTTCTACACTTAGAATAATTTTGGAAAGTTTGAGAATGGTGGAGCAGTCAACTTTAGTCCCATTTTACACATGGATCAAAGCTCTATTTCAAGACAAGGTCAACAGGAACATTCTTCCATTCTTGGCATACTACAATTTCGTAGTTGAAAGTTTTCTCATTTGAGGTCTATATTTCGAGTTGTGGGGCGTGAAAGTTTGAGGATTAAAACTGAATCATACTGTGTTGCCAGACAGATTTCTTGCCCAGCGCAAGCCTTTTCTCAAACACATGGCGCACAATTTTTGAAGCCAATTCTAGATGATTATACACACCCCATGAACTCAAATTATATATAAACGTGCTCTCCTCCACGAACACTACACAATGAGCCAAGGACCACGTTAGTTGGATGTGTAATTAATGAATTAGGAGGTTTCAAAGTGGGGATCATGCAAAGGTATTTCATGGTGCATAGCTGGACAAGGATCTAAGGCACGCGCGAGGCATTTCTTCAAGCATATGGCGTGCCAATTTGAATGATGATTCTCAGGAATTATAAGCATCCATTAGACTCAAATTAAACATCATACCACTCTATGCCATGTCTTCTTTCAAACAGTATAAGAATCAAAGCCATTGGTGGTACATGGAGCAAGATACAAATCATTAAAGTCATGCCATTGAGAGGTATGTTTTGACGAGGGTTTCAGGCCAGAATTCAAGGCAGGCACGCGCAAGAGGTGGCAGTGGTAACACAACACATTTGGTGTCAGTTAATTCACACATTCAGGTCCCAACTCAAAGATTACCAAATACCAAACCTCTTGTACTCCATTTCCTCTTCTCCTTAAGCCTGAGTTCATGTAAAATGGTGAGGTGTAGCTGGAGCTATGAGTACGCAAAGTGAGTCACACGAATTTTGTTTTGGCAAAGATACACTCACGTGATAATTATCATCACTCACAATCTTTTACCATAACCAACCATGCACAATGGGAACACGTGAAAGGCATGCCAAAAGTTACTACAAATGCCAAAACTTGTTCATTAAGGGTGAGAAGGATGAGATACCCTACATGCAACTCCACCATAACATTCATGCTTTCACACTATATGTATCACAACCCTTCACAATTCTTGGACCACGATTCATTTTCTAATTCACTCTCAAGAAATTCTCTCTTCTTTGCTCTCACTACTCTCTCCTCTTCCACCACCTACATCCATCCTAACCAACTTCAACCAACTTCTCCGGCCACCCTAACCAATTGAAACAAACTTTTCGGGCCACCACACTTCACCAGCTTCAACTATAATCATCATCTCCATGTAGCTTCACTCATCCTCGCCTTTCACACGAAGTCATCATCATCAAGGCTTTGTTCCTGGTTCGTATTGCTATTCATCTCAAGTCCTCGAGGCAGGATCTAACCACCATCTCAGCATCACCTCTGAGTTTATTTCTCAGAGGTTTGGAATGAATCTTGGAGTTCATCACCATTGTTGCATTCAAGAGCTAAGCATTGGAGGTAGAAGTTTTCCGAAGGTTTATTCAAGATTTGCTTCAGGTAAATGTCCACTTCACCTCGTGATAATCATGTGATAAGGGAGTTCCATTGTGTGTTTGAATTATGCGATGCATATAATTGATCTGTGCCTTTTCTTGTTTGTTATAGATAGTCAGTGTTAGCATGCGTTTTACATTACCTTTCATTATCGTCTTTATACTCTGCGTGCAAAGTCATGGTGATTGATGATAGAAGCATGCCTTTTAATGGAGATTTTGGCACGTTAGGGTTTTTTGATTGTTCTCTGTTTGCATGATAGGGAGTGGATCTAGGGAAACGAAGCGCAGATTTGGAATCTCCGTGTGAAACCGAGTGGAGCGATGTAGCTCTTTTGAATTTCTGGGAGAAATATGGTGGCTCCGCCACCTGTGGGGTCGGGGAAGACGACTAGAGCAGAGCTCCGACGTCTGTGTTCTATTTTCTTTTGTTTTCTTAGTCTTGACGTGGCATTGGATAATTGGCTCATTTCTAGTTGTTTTTATCTGTTTTTGTTTGTTTGTAAATGATTGAGTGATGTGCTGGCGTCCTGTGACTGGCTCGATTCATTTTTTGTCTCGTTCTCATCTAAAATGTTCTTGACCTATTGATATGATGTTATCATGCATGTGTTATGTTCAATAATAAAAGCAATAATGAAAATGGAATAGATAAATGGATAAGACAAAATGAATTGGTGAATGATTGTAAACCTGGGCCATGAACCGAACTCATCTTGGGCCTGTATAAACTAATGCCTCGTTTCAGCCTTTGCATTGTTAATGCACACGCTTTCATTTTGTTTTGGGCCTGATACACGCGCTATCTGCACACCCTGGAAATCAGGCCCATGCGGAAGTTTAATTGGTTAAAGTTCAAATTGAGAATTGCTCCAGCACCCCCCTGTTTGGCAGATTTGTGGAAATTGAATTTTATTTGTTTCTTTTACTTTTTGCTAAAAAAAAAAAACTTTTTTGCTTGATATAAAAAATGTGAAAAATATCTTTTTAATTCTTTAGAGTGTGTAGATATTTTTAGTATATCTTCCTGATTTTTAGAAATTAGTTGTGCATTTTTAATAAATCATTTACTTTGGTATGTTCATGTTTCTTTTAATTTTGATAGATTTTGCAAATTAATTTCGTTTAATACCTTAGGATCAGAATTTAATCACCAATTTTTGTATGCTTAATATAGACTAATCCCTGATATTGTGTGTAAAAAATGAATTCCTAATTCGTTTTTTCGATTGATATTTGGTTAGTTTCTTTTAACTCGATTAACATGCGTTTCTAATAGATAATTGTGACGTTTTTGCTCTCAAATTGAAATGCATTTATGAAATAATGTTGGTTCCTTTTTGTGCATGTAAATAGGGTTGTTTAAAAGGCGTGGAACCTGAAATGGTATTTTTTTAAGTCCTTTTTTCCTATTTTTCTTGATATTTTCTTCTTCATATGTTTGTTTGATACCCTTTTGTAAATAATTTCATGTGATTGATTTAGAAATAGATTTTCTTTATCATCTTATGTATATTCTCATTAGATGTATATAGAATTGCTTTGTATATGTAAACTCCTTTTAATTCCAACTTTAATTCAATTTTGGTTTAGGTTTTAAAAGCTTGATTCATGAATGATTGTTAATAGCCGTTGATTGCAATTTGCTTCCTTTTGTTTAGCTATGCCTATGTGTTTTAAATGTGTTAATCTCTCTTGATTAAGAGTGGATTAGGTTAGGGACTTCATTATGTCACCTACCTTGCTTTTCTCTTATCCTATTGCTTGACATGTTCCCTTTGGACGGTGACTTCAATCTTCATTAAGATTGGTCACATAGAACAACTTAGGCTGTAGTCTATGCATGATAACATAGGTAGAGATCCCTTATCCTTGACCTTAGGGCCATTTATAATTTAACATTAGACTTAGATTAGAATAACAATTAGGTTAGAAAATAGGTTAGTTCCCCTTATTCATTCCTTTTTTCTTTTTCAACATTAAAACATTAACAAATAGAGATGCGAATCACACCTTAATAAAAGTGATAGAGAAATGAGTGGGATTCATTCCCTAATATGTTTCTCAATCACTTAGTGGGAGAGAAATGAGTGGGATTCATTCCATAATCTATTTCTCGATCACTACTTAATGGGAGAGAAATGAGTGGGATTCATTCCCTAATCTGTTTCTCGAACATTACTTAATGGGATAGAAATGAGTGGGATTCATTCCCTGATCTGTTTCTCGAACATTACATAATGGGATAGAAGTGAGTGAGATTCATTCCCTAATCTGCTTCTCGATCATTATACATTTTTATGTGATTCGAATCGCAAAGTAAAGTCCCTAAAAAAAACCCAACCAAAAACACTTAAAACACTTAATAAAGGCTCGAATTAAAACAAAGTGACGAAGTGGTGCGAAGCCTTGTATTGGGTTTTTTTCATCATGTAGTTACATAAAAAACACAAACCCAAGTACATTCTCTTACCTTGTTAGGCACCTAAGAACAAGTTAAGTCCTTTCCAAAAGTAGGCGTATAAGTCTCCAAAGATCAAGCATCGTGGATTGCGACCTTAACCTGTGTTCAACTAAAAAACAGAAAATAAGTGGAAACTATTGAGCCGAACTACGGTCGCTCTGATTCCTTGTAAGGGATTCGTAGGCATTGGGTCGCGGGGCCTAAGCGATCACACTTGTAAACAATTCCTTCTTTTCCTCGTATTTCTTTTTCATTCATTCGCATTTAGGTTTAGACATTAGACACACCCTTTAGATAGAAACAAACATAGGTGGATACCATCGAGTACGATGGGCGTGAGGGGTGCTAGCACCTTCCACTTGTGTAACCGACTCACGTGCCCTATTCTCTGGTCGAAAGACCTTGTTCTTGTTCGAATTAGGTTTCGAATATTCCTTTCCGGCGATGGGATAAATATATTATTGGCGACTCTGATTTCATTTTCGCGGAAGCGACAATGTGCACTATAGGCGACATGCCCCTAGTAATCGTAAACTTAGGATGATGCCCCTGATTGATCGAGCGATTGCTTCAGACCCACTCGGGTGCATGCCCCTGATTGTTTGGCTTTTGAGAGATTCTTGGAATCTTGACTTGATTGCCCCAGATTGATTGGGCAAAACATGTCATGCCCCTTGTATACGTAAGAGACATTGCTTCTTTGGAGTAATCTTTGTTATTCGGGATATCTTTGAGTCATTAGTCATACCCTGTGCAAATTCTTTCTGTTGCTAACATTTGAAATTATGTAGCAAAATTTGTTTAATAATGAATTCATGAGATGCAATGCCTACGTTTGTCTTGAGTTTTTTTTGAAAAAGATTAAAATAGGAGATGTAAAAGCGTGATGTTTATAAATCGTGATGTTTGTAAAAACGAAATATCAACTCAGCATTTTTGGTAAACCTTAAGGAGTCAGGATACATTTTTGGTGACAATATGCTTTTGAAATAACCATGCTTCAGTGAGGACTTTCAAGGGTTGTAACGTGGCTTGGTTCACGGTTTAAGAAACAAAGGATAAAGGCTCAAAGTTTATTTATACCCATCCCCATCTTCGTGATGTTCTTCGATCCTATGCTCAGTTAACTTTGCATTTCAGAGCTTTGAAGTCGTAACTTTGACATTTGATGATGGTTTAAGTAATTGAAGTTTATTTGGACGGGAAGACATCCTTTTTTTTGTTTTTGTAATTATTTCTCTTTTGCCGAGGATCTGTAGTGACTTCTTTTTAAGTTTGTTGTCCCTAACTTTTGCATGAACTGTTTATTTTGAGATTACAGTCAGCGGAATATTTCGATTTTTGATAAGTCTCCTTAATAGGTTTTTGACTTAACAAATTATTTTTTTTGGTGGATCTTGACTGCCTGACTTGATGATTATAGAACTCCATCATTGACTGTATAAAACAAAGCTGATATAATTGGGTTAACTGAGTAACTACCCTGTCCTAGGTTATGATTACGGGTTTAATTTGTATGAGAAATAAAATTCTACTTCTTAGGCTCAAAGGGGTTGGCGAGGGATTAACATCCTTATATCTCCACTTTTTAAGAATTGAAACAATGCCTGTACATCGTCAACATAGTCCGTTCAAAAGCATACTATATGAGGTTGCGGTATCGTTTTCGTCATCCTCCCTTAAAAGGCTTACAGATTAGCAGGAGTTGAATATCACAAAACATATGCAAAGTAAAGACATAATTAAAAATGAGTTACAATGAGATAATTTATTCAAGACAAACATATGCAATGCATTGATGATGATTATTAAAACAGGTAATGTCTATCATAATTCGAATGTTTAAACAACAAAATAGAAATTAGCAAATGAAAAGTAAAACTAATGATCTAAAAGTTCATCCTTCTAGCCATCCACAACATTAGCAGTCGCGTTAGGAGTCTCAGAGGGATCAAACTTGATTTCCCTAGCATCGATCATATCTTGGATCTTGTTCCTCAATGTCCAACAGCTATTTGTATCGTGACCAGGACTATCGGAGTGATATGCACACCTCACATTAGGATTATAGCTTCGAGAAGAAGTACTAGGATTCTTAGGGGGGTCCTTTAAAGTGATCAATTCTGACTTCAACATGTTTTGTAATTCTTGAGCCAGTGACATATTGATCTTTGTAAACTGACGCCTAGGCATGTCTTGCTTGTTTTAACGACCTTTTTGAGGTGCCGGTGTGGAGATCAAAACTGCCCCAACAGATTGGCCATGGTTACTCCTTTTCTGATCATGCCCATCATTTGAATATGACTTCCCATTGAAAGGTTTCTTTGCAACGCCTGAGGATGTAGCAGCTTGAATCTTACCACTTATGATGCCATTCTCGACACGTTCCCTAGTCAATATAAGTTCAGTGAATCCAGATGATGAACTTCCCATCAAATGACTATAGAAAGGGCCAGTCAGTGTACTCATAAACATATCCAGCAATTCCCTGTCAGCCAAAGAAGGTTTGACTCTTCCAGCTAGATCTCTCCATTTTTGAGCATACTCCTTGAAACTTTCCTCTGGTCCCATAGACATGCTTTGTAGTTGCATGCGGGTTGGTGTGAGATCAGCATTGTATTGGTATTGCTGGTAAAAGGCAACAACCAAATCTTCCTAAGTATGGATGTTATTACTTTCCAGTTGATAGTACCATTCGAGTTGAGTTCCAGATAAGCTGTCTTGGAAAAAGTGGATCCATAGTTTCTTATCGGTAGTATGAGGTTGAATCTTCCTTACATAAGACCTCAAGTGCAACTTAGGACAAGAGACTCCATCGTGTTTTGCAAAAGTTGGAATCTTGAATTTCGGAGGTATAACAACTCCAGAGATGAGTCCTAGTTCCTCAAAATCCAGTCCAGGTATCTTCTGAATTTCCATGGCTTTCATACGTTCTTCCAACAACTCATATTTGTCATCGGGATGTTCGTCCTCATGATAATAATCCTCTTCTTCTTCAGAAGGCTTGGCAGAATCATGGGTACTTTTTACATCAGTCTTGACACTAGCTTCATCATCTTGCTCATCCTCGTCACTATCTTTAGAGGCTTCGGCATCCCTGAGTTGCAAGATCGGTGTAAGCTTTTTCACCTGAGTCTTCTTACCCTTCTTCTTCTTCTTTTCAGTCAGCATGGCTTTCAGCTCTTCTTGCCCCTTGGACAAATTCAGAATCAAGGCTTGGAACTCAGTGTTTTGAGCTTAGAGATCCTTAACTGATTGTTCGAGATTCATGATGCTGGAATAAACAGCGAGGAAGGATGAAAAACCCATCATAGGAAACCTGTTATGCAATATTATGAATGCAAATGAAATGTTTTTCAAGGATCTTTGGGAATTTAGTTAGCAACATTAGAAATTTAATCGGTCGCAGCTTCATCTGAAGAGCCTTGGCTTTCGTTTTTTAGGCGTCCTTCTTTAAGAACCAAGCTCACCATATCGAGTGGGTCATCGCCTCTGATTCGGGGATACTTTTGAATTTGAAGGTAGATGGCTAGAGGAAAATAAATCCTCTTGCCCCTTGATAGGTACTGAGTCTCTAAATTGGAAGGTATGTGGCCAGAGGAAAATAAATCCTCTTGCCCCTTGATAGGAAATCGGTCCTTGATAGGAGTACTTGAAACTGTGCGCCCTAAATCCCTAAGATCCTTGAAAGGGTTAGTTAAATCATGTTATGCTTATGATGTCATGATGTCATGATGTTATGCGAATGCAGTTCATTAGGCATAGCGTGAGATAGCAAGTGCAAACAAGTCCTTTAACAAAACCTGCAAGGAAAACAAAGGTTAGTAGAAACCACAAACAAGTTACACAAGTGTCCTTAGGTTTAGAGGCTTGCGTGAAGTCTGTAGGAAAGTACCCTCCTCACTAACGTTTAGTTGGTTCAACCTGTCCTAGAATATTAACCAGGTTATATGGTGCTCATATCCCTGATCTTTCTCGCAGGCATTGTCTTAACATGGCACTCGATCGGCCAGCCAAAAGCATCCCTAGAGTCCAATCTCAATGAGTGTAGCATTGAGTACCAACCAGCCTTAGTCAGGAATCCAAAGCCAGCCATCTCGCTACTTCCTATAGGCCAAAGTCAAGTTCAGCTAAGGTTCTAAGGGCAAATTAGTGCTTATGACACCACGCGGTAGCCAAACGTCTCCTCGATCATATTAAAGGGCCATCAGGACAAACCAAAGCGTCGCACTAACGATGGCCACCAGTTCAACCATAACGATACATGTCGTACAGCCTCCCTGGTCTATTGCCACATACCTAAGGTACACTAGATCCGGGTGTAGGATATTTCACACAAGTAAACCCAAAAAGGCCCACAAATATAAAGCAAACAAATCAAACAATTTTTAAGTGAATCCTAAACTTTAAGGTAACCCCTCTTTTATTCGAAAGCATCCCCAGTAGTGTCGCCAGTTCTGTAATACGGTGAACTGACTTTTTATCGAAAATGTACGGTAAGCAAGAGTCGCCTCTGACTTTTATTTTATCCAATTAGGAAAGGCTAAAAGAATAGGAAATGACCTTGAAAAAGATTTGAGTTCGGGGGGTAAGTTATACAAAGGGAAGGTGTAAAGCACCCTTTGTATCCATGGTTATCCATGGGCTTTTAATTGCTTAGCTCACTTTTGTTTTCAAAATGTTTGAAGAGTGTGAATAAGAAAAGATTTTGAAGAAGAACTTTATCTTGTAAATAAGCGTAGTCTTTTTGAATTTGATTTTGAAAAAGAAGTGGGAAAAAGGTTTTGAATTTAGAGCAAGCAATTGGTAGCAACTACCCTAAGTTTTGAAATTTGTTCTTTTAGCCTTTCGCGCGAAAGGGTCTATCCATACCATGAGAGGTCAGGAAGGCTTTCAATTGGATGTGTAAGGGTCATCGAGAGTATCGTTCTCCATAAGACTGTCCCTACCATAAAGAGGGCAGGTAGTCTAAGGGAAGGATATAATAGTCATTTTATCTTTTTAGGCATCATGTGAGGACACCTTAGCAATTGGGACAATTATTCTTTATAAGGAAACCTCGAGGGAGTTTCAATAACTTTGAAGGCAAAAGGCAACATTGCTTTAGGTATCCTCGGAATCGAGGGACTTGACTATTTTTAACAATTTAAAGGCAACATGCAACGAATAATAAGGCAACAGGCAACAAGAGAGGTTACCCTAAAGGTGTGTGAGTGCACAATCACGTGGTTAACTTCGATGACATTTATCTTGTAATTATGTGATCTATGTTCAATTCATGGTTATCACTCCCTAAATTAGTAACCACGCAATTAAAATAAAATAAAGGCAGAAATAAGATTTCCTACGCAATTACAATAAACACCTGCGGGGAATGTTTTAAAAACCGGACCGGACATCAAACCGGTGAAGGTATTGGGTCACTGGTTTATTGGTCGAACCACTGGGTCACTGGTCGAACCGCATGACTAAACCGGGTTAAACCGTATAACTCGGTTGAATAGACCGGTCGTTATAACAAAGTTATATAGGTATCAAACCTGTCGAATCGGATGATTCAATTACTACAAAATATAACTGGCACTTAAATTTTTTGAAAATATCATATTTCATAATTTAAATTCAAAATTTAAACATATGTATCACACATATGTATCACATATGTATTCAAAAATTGTTTCAATGTTGGAATCTCCTTCTTCAATAGCAAAATTATCGATAACAAAACCAACCGTATATGCAATACTTTTTTATTTTATTTTTTTATTTTTTATTTTATTTCTTTTATTTTTTATTTTAATTTTTTATTAAAATAATGAAAATAACGTTGTTTTAATTTTTATAAATTTAAAAATTAAAAAAAATTAAAAAAATGCATTTAAATCGTCGGTTCAGAAAAACTGCTGGTTTTTCCGATTTTCCCAGTTTACACCGGTTTTGACCGGTTCACACCGGTTCAATGACATTTCCGATCCAACTATTGAATCAGACCGGTTACCTGCCCGGTTCCCGATTCGACCAGTCCGACGGGCCGGTCCGGTCCGATTTTTAAAACACTACCTGCGGGGATGTGGGATATTAAAAGGCGGAAAAATAAGAGGGATCAACAATTAGTTTTAAACATCCTTGGACTCTTTGATCTTCCCCGAACCCGATCGACTCGACTCTGAAAATTGAAAGACGCTTTAATCTTCCTCGAACCTGATCGACTCGACTCTAAAAATTGAAAGAAAAAATAATCGGGGTGAGTGTAGGCGGAGTTCTTTAACATTTGAAAGTAAACCCTAATTTATATTTTATAAGGCAAAAATAAATAATATTTAACATAATAATTAAATAGGGACTTAGCTTTTTGATTGGCATGGCGCGTGGTCGGAGGATTTTTGATTAACCCTGAAAAGTCGAACACAAAGAAGAGAAGTGTTAATGCATTAACTGATTTAAACCCTAATTGATTACAAACCCTAAAAAGTTTATAAACCCTAAAGGGTTATTTAAGAAAACTTATTGTGACCCAAAAGATTTATAAGGCTTAAAAACGCGTTAGTAGATAACACCTACCTGAGGATTCTAAGGTTTACAAATGAATCAAGGTTAACAAAAAACTAATTATTAATTTTCAATTAAAAGTATATTCAAAACTACAATTTTTATTGTTTAAAGAAAAATAATTATTGATAAAATTAAAAATGAGTTTCGATTAAAATAAATAATTATATGAAAATTATTATGATAAATAAAAAAACTAAGAAAAAAAAGAAATACCTAAAAAGGTGTATAAAAAAAATAAAACATAAAAAAATAAAAAAATAAAAAAAATAATAAGAAAACTTAGCTAGTGGGATCTAGTGTGGTTGTCCATTGAAGGTCCGCCATGGGGATGCACTTCTTGGTCCTTGGATCTGAGTTGATGGAGATCTTATGGTGGCTGGAAGTGGACGCGCAGCAGTCTTGTGTAGGTGTATAGCACTGAATCAACAAACCTGGAAATTCAATAAAAATATGAAAGAGGTGGGGATCGAACCGACCCCCTTGTGATAGTAGCCTACGCTTCTTTGCCAACTAGGCTATATGGTTAAGCTGAAAGTGAGTCAGGCAACAAGTAATTAATAGGAAGACAACTAGTTGATGGTTATTTCAAAAAAGAGTCAAAGTGGGCCCCACTGCTACATACGAAAGCCAATGACAAGAGGAGAGAGCGCTTGGATTTATTGATCACCCAATAACATTGCAATGTGTGTGGTCAATTTCTCAACATCACTGTTCATCATCATCTTTCTCCAACCCTGCGGATGCACTTGCGACTTTTGCAGCGGATTTTCCTGCGGATTTTTCCGCGGGTTCTTCGTCTCCCATGGCTGCAATTTGAATTCTGCAAAATCAACGTCAAAACAAAAGACTAAACACCCAGATCATGTTAAAAAGGAACCCTGATTACGAATATGATGCTCGTTTGGGCGGAAAGCTCATGGAAACTTGAACCCGACGAGTGAGCTTCACCTTGCCCTAGCAATGGTGATCCTTGCTATGTGCATTAAAGCTTCGTTTCAAATGCTATGACCTTGTCTAAACAACACCAGGAACACGTTAAAAGCATTATATCACATTAAAACATAACAATACATGATGCATGAAATTTTGAAATATGAATGCAAGAGATGAACATGGTATGCGCATTCAACACATGAGTGATCATTACCAACTACATGGAATTACTATTTGGATACTCAGGAATTGATTGGGATGGATGGAATGGACTGAAACTCGATGAGAAGGATTCATGATCATGCCCTAGTTCTTGAACTTTTTCTTTTGTTACAACCCCTGTTTTCTTGGCTGCAAGAACGTGTCTCTCTCATTTTCCCTTGTGGTATATATAGTGAGAATTGTTTTAGGTCAACAAAAATAGAAGAGAATCATATCTTTTGGCCTATGCGAATTTGATTGAAATAGATATAAATTCTTTCAATTTTGTTTCAATATTGCACCAATATGTTCCTCACGTTCTTCCTTTTATTTAGCCCTTGAATTGGTCTTGATTTGATTGAAAATTTGATGAAGATTTTTTGTCATTTTCTATATGATCTTTTTATAATTTTATTTGATTTTATATTGAATTTAGATGAATAAAAACAAATATAAATGAAATAAAATTATAAAATAAATAATATATGAACTATGGGCCTCTTTTAACCTTAAAGTCACGTTGGAAGTCCAAAAACAAAGGCCCAATACTCAAAAACTTGAACTTGCTCATTTAAGGTTTCATGTGTTTTCCAATTTTTTGCCCAACTTCTGTCAATCATAACTTGCTCAATTTTTAAGGTATGGAAGAATTCTAGGACTTTTTGGAAAGCTCAAAGAGTCCTCTAAAGACTCCTTTTAGTTTCATCTCAATTGAGTCTACCATGTTCATGTTATGAGCTTTGAGAAAAAATGACTTTTTGCGATCTTTTAGAAGGACCTGTAATGTTTTGGCCTATATCTATTATGCAGAAGCATTTCTGGATCTTGGAGCCAACATCAAAGTTGTAGAGAATTGAATTTCCTTGTAAATGAGCTTTGGTTGAGGAATTTCTGATAAAGTATGAGAGAGATACTGTTAATCAAAGTTGGGTTGACTTTTAGTTCAAAACCCTAAATTAGTAACTTGAACATTTGATGATTTCAGAGATTTCCTTAATAAATCATGATCTATCCTTGATAAAATGGTGAATGATATTTCAAAATAAGGTTGTTGACAAAAAATCAGGAGTTTTGACTGTAATTTGACCACAGTTGACTTTTAGGTCCGATCAATCAACTGTTGACTTTCTGAGCTTTTGAGTGGTTAATCCTTTGAATAGAGACCTGAATTTTGCCATGGAGGTAGTTTGAAACATCATAAGTCATATAAAATGCCTTGGAGCACTTGGTTCATTGATTTTCTTCAGGAGGCCATTAACCCTAGTTCTTTGAGCCTTTGCTTAGGAGGAGGTGTCTTTGAACATTGTGCCCTGGTATGAGTTTGAATAAGAGGAATGAGATGGGCAAATTTTGGGGTATGACACAAGGCTACACCCAACTACAAAGCTAATGAAAGGTGTGAATATCACGCCAATTCTCCCGGACACACATTGGATAAATGCTGGGCTTTCAAACATATAGTTCAAGATCTGATAGAGTTAGGGGCAATCGCCTTTGACAAACCTAATGTGAAAACAAATCCTATGCCACACCATGATGGCGCAGTCAATGCAATCGAGGTTGTTACTGAGCAAGAGTTGGTTCAACAAAGAAGTTCCCCCATAGATGCACTTAAGAGGTATCTACTTATAAAGGGGTTCATCTTAGAACACAACGAAGCTTTTAAGGACACCCTGCAAAGGCTCATGGACCAAGGGTTGATTCAGCTGAAAGAGCATTCTTAGGAAGAGTATGTGGCTATGCTGGATAGGAACGAGCCATTAATAATACCCACTCAAGGGGACAGAAAGCCATTAATCATCCCCTATACTAAACCACCATTGATGATACCTACACAAGAGCACACTAGGATCATCCGGATCAAAGATCCATATCCTTTGGACAAAATGAAAGCGGTACCATGGGAGTACAATTCTGATACCAATACTGCCGTGTCAAGCATTGTTGGACCTGGGGGCATGACTCGTAGCGGTTGCAAATTAAAAATTGCACAGGCGCCACCAAAGCCAGATGAAAACTTGACACAATCTGGTGATCAATCTTCTATGAGACCAAATAACGAGGCTGACCCTAAGGATAAAGAAGCTACTAATAAGGATGTTGAGGAGTTTCTTGCTTTGATCAAGAATAGTGATTATAGGGTGGTGGATCAGTTACAACAGACACCATCTAAAATATCGCTCTTATCATTACTGGTACACTCCGAGAGGCATCGAGACGCCTTAATGAAAATTCTGAACACTGCCCATGTAACCAAAGACATCACAGTCAACCAGTTTGATGGAATGGTGACTAATCTAACTGCTGGGGCATGCCTGGGTTTCAGTGATCATGAGTTACCTCCACAAGGGAAGGCGCATAACAAAGCCTTACATATCTCCATACAAAGTGGAAAGGCTCATCTAGCCCGAGTTCTGATCGACACAGGTTCATCACTGAATGTGATGCCAAAAGCTACCCTCGACAAGATTGCCTTGGAAGGTCTTGTGGTTAGGCCGAGTCGTCTGGTGGTTAAAGCTTTTGATGGATCACCGAGTTCGATATTCGGAGAAGTGGATATCCCTGTTATAGTGGGTCCTCATACCTTCTGCATCAATTTCCAAGTAATCGAGATTGAACCAGCTTACACCTGCCTGCTAGGGCGTTCTTGGATTCACGCAGCTGGGGCAGTCACCTCCACCCTCCATCAGAAGATAAAGTTTGTGGATGGGAATTCTATAGTGACCATTAATGGAGAAGAGGACATATTCGTTAGCAACATGGACTCGTACAGATACATCGAGGCTGGAGAAGGAGCACTAGGAACTGCATTTCAAGCACTAAAGATTGCAACTGCTGTTACACTGTCCGTGGAAAAGGTGCGAAGGGCGGTAACATCCTGGAAAGACTTACAAGACATGGATACGGAGGGCTGGGGCAAATTACCAGAGATCTTAGAGAAGAAAGATCGCCTAGGGCTAGGATACTAACCATCAAGGATCACAAGTACTGAGAAGGAGGGACAACGATTCCCCCCGATTATGCAGACTTTCGTGACAGGCGGGTACAAACATGTGGCTATGGTGTCCAACAAGGATTCAGAGGAAGGAACATCCAACTTCATCCGAAAGATTAAGCCAGGAGAACAGCTTCAGATTTGGACAAGCCTGGAGATACCGGAGATAGTTTTCGTTTCAAAGTAATTTGCTTTTGTGTTTTAATTGCTTTCGTATTAAAAAAAACAATAACGCCCATGCCTCGCCCGAAGCATAAAGTTTGTTTGTAAGGGCCCCATTTAATTCTAAGATTTAAAGTTTATTAATAAAATTGTCTTTGCATTTGGTATTGAAAACATCGTCTTTTCTTGCATTTATTTCTTTTATTTCAAAATGACAAATAAATTTCTCGCACAAAAGCACGACCATATCTGCATACTAAAAATAAAACATAAAACATGTGGAGATCACCTTCTAACACTACCGATAATAATACTGCTGAAACTCAATATAAACTCGAGGCTCTCGCTAATCAATCCGAAGAAGGGGATGATGAAGACGATGAACTTCCAGAGGAGTTGTCAAGGTTAATGGACAAGGAATCCAAAAGCATGCTCCCTCCTCAGGAGGCCATTGAAACCATAAACTTGGGTACATACGAAGAAACCAAGAACATCAACATTGGGGCAACACTGAACAAGGACGTGAAAGCAACGCTAATCAAGCTCCTCCACGAGTATGCAAAGATATTTGCTTGGTCATACAGTGACATGCCAGGGTTGGATACGGATATCGTCGTGCATAGGTTACCGCTCAAAGAAGGATATGCACCTGTCAGACAAAAGCGCAGAAGAGTTCGACCGGACATGGATAACAAGATCCGAGAAGAGGTGCTTAAACAATTCGACGTCGGGTTTCTTGCTGTGGTCGACTATCCACCATGGATTTCCAACATAGTGTCGGTTCCCAAGAAAGACGGGAAGGTACACATGTGTGTGGATTATAGGGATTTAAACAAAGCAAGTCCTAATGATGATTTCCCACTACCGCATATAGATGTTTTGGTGGATAATACGGTGCAAGCTTCGGTTTTCTCCTTCATGGATGGGTTCTCCGGGTATAATCAAATCAAAATGGCTCCCGAAGACATGGAGAAGACATCCTTCATGACATCTTGGGGCACTTTCTGCTACAAAGTAATGCCTTTTGGATTACGAAATGCAGGGGCAACATATCAAAGAGCCATGGTCACACTGTTCTATGACATGATTCTTAAGGAGGTCGAAGTGTATGTAGACGATATGATTGCCAAGTCGTGTACAGAAGAAGAGCATATCACACACCTACAGAAGTTGTTCGAGCGCTTAAAGAAGTTCAAGCTGAGGTTTAACCCGAACAAATGCACATTTGGTGTAAGGTCGGGAAAGCTGTTGGGATTCATTGTA
Source organism: Vicia villosa (assembly GCF_029867415.1). Taxonomy (NCBI): domain Eukaryota; kingdom Viridiplantae; phylum Streptophyta; class Magnoliopsida; order Fabales; family Fabaceae; genus Vicia; species Vicia villosa. The sequence continues at coordinate 94,905,608 of NC_081183.1, read as the reverse complement.
AGCCAACAAGGTATAGAGGTAGATCCCAACAAGGTGAAGGCTATACAAGAAATGCCTGTTCCGAGGACAGAAAAATAGTTTCGTGGATTCTTGGGTCGATTGAATTACATCTCAAGGTTTATTTCACATCTAACAGCCACGTGTGAACCTATATTCAAGCTGCTCAAGAAAGATCAACTAATCAAATGGAATGACGATTGTCAAGTAGCCTTCGAAACTATAAAGAGTTATTTGCAAGAACCACCGATACTCTTACCTCATGTACCAGGAAAACCACTGATCATGTACCTCACAGTTCTCAAAAGGTCTATGGGATGTGTACTGGGGCAACAGGATGAAACAGGCAGAAAAGAGCATGCCATTTACTATCTTAGCAAGAAATTCACGGATTGCGAATCTAGGTATTCACCATTGGAAAAGAGATGTTGCGCCCTAGCATGGGCCTCCAAATGTCTAAGGCAATATATGCTGAACCATTCCACATGGCTGATATCCAGAATGGATCCTTTAAAATATGTGTTCAAAAAACAAGCTCTCACGGGTAGAATTGCGAGATGGAAAATGTTACTGTCAGAATACGACATACAGTACGTCGCTCAAAAGGCAATGAAAGGGAGTGTACTAGCAGAACATCTTACTCATCAACCCCTCGAAGAATACCAGTCTATGAAGTTTGACTTTCCTGACGTGCATATCATGGTGGTAAGGGATTACAAAATACCATGACCCGACGAAGGACCTGAACCAGGGGCAACATGGACACTTTTATTCAAACGCACTAGGACATGGTATAGGGGCAGTCCTGACATCTCCTGACAATCGTTACTTACCTTTCACCGCAAGACTATGTTTTGACTGCACCAACAACATTGCAGAATACGAAGTGTGCATATTGGGGTTAGACGCACCAATCGATCTAAGGATTAAACTACTCGAGGTGTATGGGGATTCAGCATTGGTAATCCACCAAGTCAATACACAATGGGATACTCGAGATGTAAAGCTAATCCCATATCGAGACCTTATACTGGCGTTAATGGCCGAGTTTAAGACAATCACTTTTACTCATATCCCGGGGAAAGAAAATCAAATGGCTGACGCGCTGGCAACACTTTCTTCTATGTTCAAAGTGACTTGGCCAAACCATGAACCACGGATAACAGATAGACACTTTGATGAGCCTGCCTATTGTCTCCCAATCGAGGGGCAGTCTAACGATAAACCATGGTACCATGATATCAAAGGGTACTTGGAGAAACAAGAATACCCGGAGAACGCCTCTACGATTGACAAAAGTACACTAAGGAGATTGGCAGCTAAGTTCTTCCTGAGCGGAAACATCCTATACAAACGAAACTACGACTCAGTGTTATTAAGGTGTGTGGATAAAAATGAGGCTAAGGAGATTATCAAAGAGGTACACGAAGGAACCTTCGGAACTCGTGCAAATGTACACTCGATGGCGAGAAAAATACTACGAGCAAGGTACTACTGGTTAACAATTGAAGCTGATTGTTTCCAATACGCAAGAACATGTCACAAATGCCAGATTTATGCTGACAAAATACATGTTTCGCCAAATCCGTTGAATGTTCTAAGTTCACCGTGGGCATTTGCAATGTGGGGGATTGACATGATAGGGATGATCGAGATGAAAGCCTCTAATGGACACCGATTCATATTGGCTGCCATAGACTATTTCACCAAATGGGTTGAAGCTGCCTCTTACACCAACGTGACGAGACAAGTAGTCACCCGGTTTATCAAGCATAACGTCATATGTCGGTATGGGGTTCCAAATAGGATTATCACTGACAATGGGATGAATTTAAACAATAATATGATGAGGGAGCTTTGCGAGGAGTTCAAGACTTAACACCATAATTCTTCACCATACAGGCCTAAGATGAATGGGGCTGTCGAGGCTGCAAATAAGAATATCAAAAAGATAATACAAAAGATGGTGAAAACATACAAAGATTGGCACGAAATGCTTCCCTTAGCCCTACATGGTTACAAAACCTCGGTACACACGTCCACAGGAGCAACACCATTCTCTTTGGTTTATGGTATGGAAGCCGTCCTCCCTATCGAAGTGGAGATTCCTTCATTAAGAGTCCTGGCTGGCACAAAGTTAGAAGAATCGGAATGGGTAAAAACTCGTTTTGATCAGCTTAATCTCGTTGAAGAAAAGCGACTGACAAATTTGTGTCACGGGCAACTCTATCAGAAAAGGATGAAAAAGGCGTTCGATAAAAAGGCTCGTCCTCGAACTTACAAAGAAGGTGACATTGTCCTCAAGAAAATTCTGCTACCTCGACTCGACACTCGCGGAAAGTGGACACCTAACTACGAAGGGCCATATATTTTAAAAATGGTGTTCTCAAGAGGAGCATTAGTTCTCACTACAATGGATGGGGATGAGCTATCGCACCCAATCAATTCTGATGCGATCAATAAGTATTACGCCTAGCAAAGGCAGAATTACAGGCTATAAGCAAAAGGCAAACTACGAAGGATAAGGATTCGTGCAATCATCTACTTCTGAGGTCAAAGGATTACTGGGACCCTCGATAACAAAGGAGCAACGACAGTATTAATATTATTTCTATTTGTAATTTTCTTTTCTCGCATTTTTGTACACTCGCCAATTCAAGGCAATATCAATAAAAGTCTTCTTTTGCATACTACGCTTTCTCGCTCATTTCAATACCATTTGCAAAAGATAAATTAATTTCACAAGCTTTAACTTGGATTTAATATGAGAAACTTACAAACTTCCAATACAAAAGCAATAGGATAAAACTATGAAATCTCCGGAGGGCAGTATACGCCTTACGCTGCGATCATTCTGATCTACCACAACTCTTTCACAAAGGATAATATCAATGAATCATTCAAATACAATCCGAACTAGGATTCACAAAACATTTCAAAAGGGGTTAAACAAAGTTCGTGGTGATAAGGAGACAAGGCGTTGGGGTTATCATACATACTCATTTGCATACACGCAACATTTACATATGTAAACATCCATACATCTACATTATACAACCAACAGGGGCATATGCATATGCAAGATGCATATACATTTACAAAACAATCTTCTATACAGGTAAATTTGTCCGAACCAGGGCAAATGACTCCCAATGGTGCAGGTGAAATTTGTCAGAACTATGACAAACAATCCTAATGGTGCAGGTGAACTTGTCTGAACCAGGGCAAGTGATCCTAATTGTGCAGGTGAAATTTGTCCGAACCAGGGCAAATGATCCTAATGGTGCAGGTGAACTTGTCCGAACAAGGGAAAATGATCCTAATGGTGCAGGTGAAATTTGTCCGAACTAGGGCAAATGATCCTAATGGTGCAGGTGAAATTTGTCCGAACTAGGGAAAATAATCCAAATGGTGCAGGTGAGCTTGTCAGAACTATGAAAAGTAATCCTATTGGTGCAGGTGAACTTGCCAGAGCTACAACAAGTGATCCTTTTGGGGTTCACAAACTATGGACACTTACTAGAGCTATAGTAAGTGGGGCTCACAAATTGCGAAAGTTTGCTAGCGATATAGCAAGCTAATCATACGACTAACTGCAAGTCCTTCCTATGTAAGACTCAGGCTTTAGCAAAGACGATTCTTTTCTCTCACACTCGGGCACAAGGTAAATTTAGGGGTCTTCCATTATTTAATAACTCTTTGATCCGAAAAGCATGAGACCTGCGTATTCTCACGCCATTTGATCCAAGGTAATTAAATAGGGACAGCTGTCATACCCCAAAATTTTTCCGGTTACTTTTACGTCCTTCTAATTGAGGCGTATTGTTTTTCTTTAGGGTTTCTATTTCTATAGAGGTGTATATCTAATTAATGGGCTTAACATCTTGATTATTAAGCTCCATTCTTAAAAATCTTTTAACTAAAAGTTCGGGGTGTACTTTCTCTTGTTGAAAATCTTTTGGGTCCAATAAGAGTCTAGGCCCATTATAAATAAGATCACGATTCAAATTATATGTATATATTTAGACAATATTTAGTTAATCATTTTAATATAATTTTTACCAATGATTTTGGTTAGGGTTATCATTATTCTTGTTAATAGTAGGATTATTGTTAGGATTATTTTAGTATTATGGATATTAGGATTAGAATTATTAATATTATTATTCTTAATATTAGTATTAGTACGGATATTCAGAAATGGTACTATTATTATTGGGGATAATTAAATGAATAATGGATTGATGTCAAGAAGTGGGCCAGAACACGCTAATGGGTTTGGGCCCAAATGGATCACGCGAGTCACCAAGGGAGTGGACTAGCTCAAACCAACCCGGTCACTATTCACCTTCATTTTCAGCCTCACGCAGCAACCCTACGCTGCTGCTACACGAAACCCTAATCCAACCATCAGAACCCAGGCCCATGAATCATCAACCAAGCGCGTAACAGAATCAAAATCTTCAATCAATCTTCAAACTTAACCAAACATTAACAAAAAAAAAAGATTGAGAATCAAATCATAACAATAAAATCTGAATATATTTTATTAAATCAAAATCAATTACAAACGGATTCGAATCAACTCTTAAACCTAAAAACAAATCAAATCTGAATCAAACAAATTAAACCTAATTGAATCTAATATAACTTAAAATAGATCTAAACACTAGGCTATAAAACAGAAAGAAATAAACAGAAGAGAGGATTCAGAAATTTTTGCTAGAAGGAACTCTTGCGCCGCCGCGAACGAGAATCTTTGGCATTCATCTTCATCTCGATCGAACCTGCGATTACAGAGAAAGAAGAAGGAGATTAGCGAGGGGGAGCATACACGTTCCATAATAGAAGACAAAAGGTAACCGAGTTCATCACTTAGCTTAGGGCTTCTTGGATTGCATGTTTGTGTGTTTCTTTGGTTTGAATCGCTAATTAAGTGTTGAATATGGGACTATTGTATGGATATGGGTTAATTTGGGGCTAGGGTTCATATTGTTGGGGTTAAGTTTCTTAGGGTTCTTGGGGTTAGGTTAGGGTACGGTAGGTTGAAGATGAAGATCTACCTTCATCTGGGTTGGTACTGAGCCGAACTAGGTTTGAGGTTTGAATTTGCGATGAATATTCATAGGATTCTGGGACCGGGGTGGTGGTTGAGGGTGGTTCAAGATGGTTCGAGGGTGGTCGAGGGTGGTGTTTCTGGGTTTGTGAGGGTTGCTGTTTGGTTTTTAGGTGAAAAGAGAGAAAGCTTGAGAGAAGGGAGAGAACGAAGAGAGATTGAGAGAGAAACTGATTGAGGGAATGAAGGGGACGTTGGGGGTTTTTCGTTGGTTAGCTCTCCCCCACCGTCAGATGAACGCCGCGTGGCAAGACCATAGCCACTTGGCTGCTGCATCGGAACATGAGTCCATGCAAGCGCTTTATCACGCACCCTCAAATTCCAATGCATGCAGGTCGTAGGATATAGATCAGACAGCCCTGATCTTGCTCGCACGCCATAATCCATACGCCCTCACCACACCTAAACATACGGATAAAAAAATAACCTTAATGGGCTCAGTCTTTTTCTATCCGCACACCCCAAATTGCTACCCTTTACAACATACACCCCCATGCGAAAAATAAAATAAAGTTAATTAATTTAATTTTATGATTTCAATAATTTGTTTAGTTGTTTTGTTCATTTAATTTTCTCCTCGATCCGACTATACCTATTAGTCGCATTGGCGAGAAATAAGTTTAATCGAAATTAATATATTTATTAATACTAATTTAATTAATTCTTATCTAATTCTCTCCTCGACCCGACTAAATCTATTAGTCGCATTGGCGAGAGATAAAATAATAAAACATAAATAATCGAATTCGTTGTCATGTAATAACTGAACCTATTGGTTATGAGAGGCAATGATAAAGCTCATCATTTAATTACAAGATTAAAATACACCTCATTTGTTGTCCTTGATGAATGAATCTATCGATCATAGCAACCAGCAATACCTCAGATAATTCGTTAATTATAATGATCAAATCTATTAATCATCGCACCTAACGAAAACATACTAAATCAGGGTTGTACGCCCCAAATCTAAAATATTCAAAACACTTCAAATCAAACTACGGATTTTCATCCTTTTCGACAAGGCAACTCAAAATGCCTTTGAAACCACAAATTCACAACTATGATAGGCCATTCAAAAAGCCTTCAAACCATATCATATCAAATTCAAAGGCGTACAACCCTGTGCCCGAACTACGTTGACTCTGATTCTCCCTATGGAGATACGTAGGCACTTGGCAACAAGGTGAGTCTCCCCCCTAAATTTTAACTCATTTTAAATCTCAATTTTTACCCTTTTCATTTCTTTATCTATTAGCCTTTACAAATCCTGCCATAAACCTTTATTTTATAATGCAACCGTAGGAAAGGGTCGAGGGTGCCTAACACCTTCCCTCGACTTGATTATAATAACTTACCTCGAATCTCTTAACTGCGTAAGGTTTCCTATTCGCCTTGGTAGGATAGGTGGCGACTCTAAAAGTCTATAACTTTTAGGGCAGGTTGCTACACTATGCAATTTGTTAGAGATGCAAATGATGCATATGAAAATGATATGAGGTGGTATCTTAGGTCAAAAACTGGGGTATGACAGATGCCCCTATTTAAGTTTCTTCAACCTGAGATATGAAGATTGAAAATCTTCGTTTTGATAGGGTGGAAGAGACTTAAATATCAGAAGATGCGAATTTTGGACCTAAGATACCAAAATTGCGAATAATGCAAGGATACCTATACCAAGGGGATATCGAGAGATGATTCCACTTGGGACAAGAGATCGGGAAGGATGTCTCAATCCGTTTTAGGAAGAGAATCCATTTTATCGGGAAAGCAAGTGTATGCTTCACCGGGAAATGACAGCTTTATAAGAGAAAAGCTCACCTATCGACATTACCGACTATCAACACAGTGATAGAATTGATAAAGAATAATGCGAAGGTAAAAGGCATGAAACTGTATTATCGACTATCAGCATGGTGATAGACTTGACAATGGTAAAGATGCTTCAAAGGTTTGGTTAATATTACCGACTATCAGCATTGTGATAGACATGATAAAGAGTAATATAACCATAACAGAAGGTTACCGACCATCAACTTCGTGATAGAGGTTCTGAAGACATGATCAATTATCAGCCAAGTGATAAAATGATTCTGGCGACTTTACTAGGGAAATTTACTAGTTATTCAGCCTTGTAAATAGTAATAAGCCCTGATTGTCACACGGTCTTCATGATTAATTTCCTAGAGAGGAAAAATTATTTAAAAGAGACATAAGCTGCTCAAATGATGAGGCTATTGCTTATTGTTCAATTTTTCACGACTCTATTTGAGGAATCAGAATTTGAATCTTTGGTAAAGACAGGGTTATATCCCAGAATGAATTGGAAAGAAACGGTCAAACAAGACTTTGCACTCAATGAGGATTGAACTCAAATGGGGTTTTTCTTCTTCGTTCTGATAGGAGAAGCTGAACCAACCTTCTTCCACGAGGAATGATCTCAGTGGGGAACTGGACAAAGAAGATGTTCTTTTTGTTTATGGGTGACAACCTACTGGAGAGATGACACACCCATTCTTGTTTCTTTTAGGGATAAATACATCCTAAACAAGTGATTTCGAAGCAAACATTGAAAACTGCAAGAATGCATAAATGATGCAAGTATGTATGAATGATGAATGTCATAAATGTCACATGCATGCTGACGATACTGACAGACCAAGAAGTATATACTGGAGAAGGACCAACGTCGCAATACAACCAGATACTCGGAAATGTTCTTCAACACGGTACAAATAACACGAGTGATGAACGATAGTGCATGCTTTAGACTTCTATGAGGAAGATAAGCATCTTTCTTACTGAGATGGAAGAACTTCTTCACTAGGGATGAAATAACTTCTCTACCATGAGAGGAAATTGGTTTAGGAATTCTTTTTGGGATAAGAATACCGTTGTCTCATAATCTCTTTTGAAGAAGAGAACAATTCTCAGGGAGAATCTTTGTTCATCTTATGGAGATAGCTGTTGATGTTCCCTTTGTTGTTCATAACTCAAAGGAAAGTTTCACTTTTATTTTGAAAAAGAAAAGTAAATTCATTTAAAACTTTTTTTCTTTTTTCTTTCAAAAGTGAATAACACAATTAAAGCGTCATTTTGCAAGCTAGAAGAAATCAAGGATTGCAAACAAATGGGCACAAGGCTCCAATTTATTTAATAGGATGGTAATCAGCTAAAGACGTGATTCCATAGAGTATTTACAAGATTTGGAAATGGTAAATATGAGGAAAAGGCTACATTGACAGCAATAACCATTATTCTCCCTAACAACTTTGAGTTCCAACTGTACTTGTCGCTTCAGATCGGCGATGATTTGATTGAAGATCCTTTGATGAAAAGACTCTTCAGGTGACGAAGTATGGAATGATGTAGTTACTTTGTCATAAATCATTAATTTTGGCCTAGATTGCCTTTTCAGGTTTTCAATCTATCAGGATGAACTTTTATGTTTATTGTCTCTAATATTTGCCTAGACCGCCCTTTCGGGTTTTCAGTCCATTGAGGCTCATTTTTGCCTAAGTCGCCCTTTGCGGGTTTTCGACTTACCGAGCTGTTCTTTTGTCTTTTTTAGACAAAGTATTTCTTGACTGCATCAGCATTCACAGGATGTGGGAGTTCATCACCATCCATGGTTGCAAGAGTCATTGCGCCGCTAGAAAATGTTCTTTTGACAACATACGGGCCTTCTTAATTAGGAGACCATTTTCCCCTAGAATCTGGTTGAAAATACAAGATCTTTTTAAGCACGAGGTCGCCTTCTTGAAATTCACGAGGTCGAACCTTTTTGTTGAAGGCTTGTTTCATCCTTGCTTGGTATAACTGTCCATGGCATAGAGCAGTCATTCATTTTTCTTTGATTAAGTTCAACTGATCGTATCTGTTTTGACACCATTTAGCCTTTGATAACTTAGTCTCCACGAGGACTCTCATTGATGGGATTTCAACTTCTACGGGGAGCACAACTTCCATGCCGTATACTAGGGAAAAAGGAGTTGCCCCTGTTGAAGTATGCACTGACGTACGATACCCATGTTAAGCAAATGGCAACATTTCGTGCCAGTCTTTGTAAGTGATGACCATTTTGTGGACGATCTTCTTAATGTTCTTGTTAGCGACTTCAACAACGCCATTCATTTTTGGTCTGTAAGGAGAAGAGTTATGATGCTCAATCTTGAATCCTTCACATGATTCTTTCATCATTTTGTTGTTCAAGTTCGAACCATTGTCAGTAAATATCTTGCTTGGAACACCATATCGCTAAATGAGGTTGTTCTTGATGAACCTCATAACCACTTGTCTTGTAACGTTGGCATAAGATGCTGCTTCTACCCATTTGGTGAAGTAATCAATAGCCACCAAGATAAAACGATGACCGTTTGAAGCTTTTGGTTCGATCTTTCTGATCATGTCGATACCCCACATGGAGAAAGGCCATGGAGATGAGAGAACGTTGAGTAGGGTCGGTGGCACATGGATCTTATCTTCGTAGATCTGGCACTTGTGATATCTCTTCACGTGTTTATAACAGTCAGATTCCATTGTCAACCAATAGTATCCTGCTCTTAATATTTTCTTGGACATTGCATGCCCATTTGAATGGTTCCAAAGGATCCTTCATGTACTTCATGCATTAACATGTCTGCTTCGTGTCTGTCCACGTATCTAAGCAAAACCATGTCGAAGTTTCTTTTGTATAGCACATCTCTGTTCAGGAAGAAACTGCCAGAAAGCCTCCTTAGAGTTTTCTTATCTTTGTTTAACGCCCCAAGCGGGTACTCTTGAGTTTGAAGGAAGCGTTTGATGTCGTGGAACCACGGTTTATCATCGATGACTGCTTCAGTTGCAAACACATAGGAGGTCCTTTCAAGGCGCATACTTTTGACTTTAGGCATATCGTTCCAATGTCTAACTTTGAATATGGAAGATACAGTAGCCAAGGCATTTGCCATTCGATTATGATCTCGAGGTATATGATGCAATTCAACCTTGTTGAAGAAAGTCAACAGACGTCTTGCATAATATCTGTAAGGAATCAAGCCAGGGTGGTAAGTTTCCCACTTGTTTTTGATTTGGTTGATCACGAGGGCTGAATCTCCATATATGTCTAGGATCTTGATCCTTAAGTCAATGGCTTCTTTGAGACCCATGATACAAGCTTCATATTCTGCAATGTAATTGGTGCAATCAAATAGCAATCTGGCGGAGAATGGGATATGAGTACCCTTGGGAGTAATGATGAATGCCCCAATTCCATTGCCAAAAGCGTTAACTGCTCCATCGAAAATTAGACCCCATCTTGATCCAGGATCAGGACCTACTTCAGGTAATGGTTCGTCACAATCTTTCATCTTCAAGTACATAACATCTTCGTCAGGAAAGTCAAACTTGAGAGATTGATATTCATTAATTGGATGATGTGCCAAGTGATCGGTGAGAATGCTTCCTTTGACTACTTTTTGAGCACGGTACTCGATGTCATACTCGAATAACAGCATTTGCCATCGGGCAATCCTTCCTGTTAAGGCAGGATTTTTGAAGACGTACTTGATTGGATCCATTTTGGAGATTAACCAAGTAGTATTGTTGATCATGTATTGGCGGAGACGTTTTGAAGCCCAAGCCAAAGCACAACATGTTTTTTCGAGCATGGAGTAATGAGATTCACAATCTTGTGAATTTCTTACTCAGATAATAGATGGCATTCTCCTTCTTACCGGTTTCATCTTGCTTTCCAAGCATACAACCTATGGATTCTTCGAACACGGTAAGGTACCTGATTAGTGGTCTTCCTTCAACTGGAGGAATCAATATTGGTGGTTCTAACAGGTATTCCTTGATACTGTCGAACGCTTTCTGGCAATCTTCAGTCCATACAATCCCTTGATCTTTACGGTGAAGCTTGAAAATTGGCCCATAAATAGCAGTCATTTGAGAGATAAATCTGGAGATATAGTTCAATCGTCCGAGAAATCCTCTTACTTGCTTTTCAGTTTTTGGTGCTGGAATCTCTTGAATAGCTCTGACTTTGTCGAGTTCTACTTCAATACCTCTTTGGCTGACAATGAAACCTAAGAGTTTTCCAGATATAACCCCAAAAGTACATTTGTTGGGATTCAGGCGAAGCTGATATTTCCTTAGTCGTTGAAACAACTTCAAAAGGTATTCAATATGTTCTTCCTCGGTGCTGGACTTGGCTATCATGTCGTCCTCATAAACTTAAATCTCTTAATGCATCATGTCATGAAAGAGAGCGGTCATTGCCCTTTGGTAAGTTGCATCTGTATTCTTTAATTCAAACGGCATCACTTTGTAGCAAAAGGTACCCCATGGGATGATGAAAGATGTCTTCTCTATGTCTTCGGGAGCCATATTGATCTGATTATAACCGGAGAACCCGTCCATGAAGGAAAAGACGTTGAACATAGCGGTGTTATCGACCAGCATGTCGATATGTGGTAATGAAAAGTCATCTTTGGGACTAGCCTTCTTCAAGTCACGGTAGTCAACACACATTCTGACTTTTCCATCTTTCTTCGGAACTGGCACTATGTTGGCCAACCATTGAGGATACTCGGAGGTGACAAGAAAACCTACGTCGAGCTATTTTTGAACTTCCTTTTTGATTTTGTTAGCCATATCAGGGTGAGTCCTTCGCAATTTCTGCTTAACTGGCAGACATTCTAGCTTCAATGGCAAGTAATGCTGAATAATATTGGTATCCAACCCAGGCATGTCTTGGTAGGACCAAGCAAACACGTCAACATATTCTTTGAGAAGATCTATCAATTTACTCTTGATATCAGCATCAAGCAGCGATCCAATGGTCACTTCTTTTTTGTCTTCTTCAGAACCCAAGTTGATCCTTTCTAAAGGCTCTTTGTGAGGCAGAATGGCTCTTTCCTCATGCTTAAGTAACCGAGAGATCTCGTCCGGGATTTCTTCTTCTTCCTCTTCTTCGGCTTCGAACACAGGAAACTCAAAGTTGGGAGAGGGCATAAATTTATTGCATTCAATGGGTTTATTAATAGTTAATCTGCATATATGATTTATGCTTGTCTCATAAAAATTGTGAATGCAATTGTGTATGCAGATTTTGAAAAGTTTTTTTTCTGGTTTTTTAGAATTACCATTTCCAGGAAAAAGAAAAAAATAAAAACACATAGTGTACCGAATTCAAAATGACATTTTACTTATGATTCATTTTTGAAACAAAGCCCTAAACAGAAAACTCATTTGTCTTGCGCAGGACAAATAGCGAAACTTTTAAAAAATAAAGCCCTATACACAAACTTATTTGGGCAGGACAAAGAAAAAAACATTTTAAAAGCAAAGCCCTATAAAACATCTCTCTGCTTTGGGCCAGGCAGGAGGTTAAAATAACAGCAAGGTGATTACTTTGAGTGGTGAACAACATTCGGAACTACGACAGCTTTCCAGTAGCAATGAACTCCTCTGTGTATTATGTATTCAGGCATACTTTTCTCGGAATCATCTTCAGTGATGACATTGACCGTTGGTTGAGCAGGATTTGAAGGTCCTGGTTTGTCAACCTTGTTCTTTGTAGTGTTGAGGCGATCTTCTTATGCTTCTTGAAGAGCATAAGATGAGTCACATGTATTCTTAAGAGGCACATGCTCTTGATCTTTAGGATGAAGAGACTCATTGTCAGAGACACTTTCCAAGTCAATTGCGGGGCCATCTTTCCCAACATCTTCAAAAATGGCGTTTATGTGATAATAAACGTCTTCAGGGTTATCAATCCTGGCAGATGCGTTGAAGCTGAAATCTCCAGTAATCTCAGGATGCTGTGAAAGTTGAGAGGGCTTGTAGGCCTCTTCTGGTTGACTGTTATATTCAAAGGGATCTCCCTATCCAGTTGGTTGGATGTCTTCAATCGAAATCTTTAAACTTTCAGGTGCAGTATATTTCACCATATAATCATACTTGCCACTTGGTTGTCCTAAGGTATCCCAAACCTTTGTAGGAACAGGCTTAGTTTCTTTAGAAATTTGCTTGACCTTGCCTCTGGGCTTCTCTGAAGGAGGATAGAACAATGCATACGGTTCTTCCTGAGATAGATATCCCGAGTCATTGAGATAACATTTCCATTCTTCTTCAGGATCGGAGAGACCTTCTTTGATACATTCTTCGATAAGGAGATTAACCTCTTGAGGAATTGGGTTAAGGAACCCTCCACTAGGGAATGTTTCTTTGATCGGACGAAGGGTTTCATCCTTCTTGGTGAAATTTGAGAACATCGGTGAACATCCGAGTCCTTCTCTAGTTTCATTGTTGGTAGGGATCACAACTTGCCCCCAACTAGTTGTAGTTCCATCTTTCACTACTTTCACTGCCTCTTTGTAAGAAGAGATTGATGCTTTCCTTTTGGAAGATTCGTCTTCTAAAGAGAGACCTTGGAACTGTGTTCCTTCCACATTATCAGCACTAATGAAAGAGAAAGTGGATAAGTGGCTCACCATCAAGGATTGCTCCCCACTTTTTGATGGAGCGTAGAAGTTACTGCCCCTGTTTCATGGACCCATGGTCGTCCCAACAGACAGCTATAAGCAGCTTGAACGTCCATGACCTGGAAAGTGATTTGAAATTTATGTGGACCAATTGTTAGAGAATACACATGCATATAATTCAGAAGGGCGTCACATGCATAATCAGAGATTTAACATGCATATCCCTAAAGATTTAACATATAATCAGAGAATACACATGCATATAATTCAGAAGGGCGTTTATCGCCCTCGGTTTTTTTATACCTCTCGTGAGAGATACGAACTGACTCTTCTTTTGTTTGTGAATTTTGAAAATCAGAGAGTCGCCACCGACTTTTATTTTATCCAATTAAGGAAAGGTTTATAAAAGAAACAGAGAAAGACCTTTAAGAGATTTTGGGTTCGGGGGTAGGTCATACAAAGGGAAGGTATTAGCACCCCTTTGTATCCATGGTTATCCATGGGCTCTTAATTGCTTAGCTCACTTGTTTTGAATCATTTGTCTTGCCTTGAAATGCTTGTATGTGGTTTTAAAATACCTTTGTAAATTGACTTTGTAATGATCCTTGTGCGGATGTATACAAAGTGTTTTATCTTTCGAAAGATGTTTTGAAAAAAAGAGCTTTAACTTCGTAATGATCCTTGTTTAGATATATACCAAGTATTGTCTTTTTTGAAAGTTTTATTTTGAAAAACAATGATATATGAGGCATTTGTTTATTTTGATTTGAGCAAGCAATTAGGAGATCTACCCTAAGTTTATAAGGTCCTTTCCTATTTCTTTTAGAAAATTCTCCTTTTACCGGATGTAAACAAAAGTTTGAATTTGTATTTGAAACAGTAGAATTTGATTTTGAAAAGAGTAACAGAGGGATTACCCTAAGAGGTGCAAGCGTGATTGTGTTTTGATTCAGATATTTTTATCTTTGAAGTTAGTGACCTAACGCTTCAGTTTTTATCTTTGACATACACGCAGTTTTATATGTACATGAATTAAAATGCGGGAATGTAAAATGCGGAAAGTAAATCTACGCTATTACATCGATTGTGCGAGAAATGTAAACTACGCTATTTACATGATTTTGACAACCTATACACTTTATCTATGAATTTAAATTGCAATAAGATAAAAGAAATTTTTTTGGATTTTTTGTATGGTTGATTTTAATTAGAATTAATGCATAATTAATTTAATTAAAATGAGCAAAGGTAGAAATAAAAATTTAAACCTAAAAATTAAGTCTAAAATATGTTCATATTGATTGTTAATTAATTTTAAAATAAAATTAATTTTTTTGGATTTTTTGAAGTTGTTTTGAAAATTTATTAAGCTAATTAACATATAATTATATAAACAATTATACAAATAATTAAAAAATAAAGAGACAAATATTCTAAATATGTACAAAATTAGTCCATAATATATAAACTAAATTTAAATAAAAAGAAAACATTTTTTTTTGATTTTTTGATGGGTTGAAATAATTAAAAAGCAAATATATAAATATATACTAATTAATTAAACAAAATATTTTAATTATTAAGAAAAATAAAATGTTTTTATGTCAAAAATTAATAGATTATTTTATAAACCTAAAAATATTTTTATTATATTTTTTTGATTTTTTAAACTATTTTAAATTAATTATAGAAGTTAAATCAAATAAAAATAGAAAATAAAATAAAGCTGTGATCCTGTGTGGTTAATTTGAAGGTCTATGGTATGGTTGTGTGTTTTGATGCGTTGGATGTAGTAATATCATGATCTAATGGCTGTAAGAATGAGGGAGCATGATATGATGGTGGGTGGTATGCACTGAATCCAAGGAGAATTCATTATCCAGACTGGGTCCCACGCGCGCAAGGTGGACCAATGGAAGAGCAAAGATGTGCCACGTGTGCTGGTCAATTTTTCAACCTTACTATTCATGATCTTCTTCCTTTTACCTGCAGAATTTCCTGCAAACTTACCTGCGGATTTTCTTGCGGATTTTTCCTTCAAATCTTCAATCTTTTGAACGACCTACAAAATGAAAATAAAAAAACAAGGGCCACCCAGATCACCAAATTTGACCCTTCTAAACATGATAGCGTTGTTAGTTTTTCCATTTGGAGCTTGCATCATGGAGAACGAAAGCTTCACATGTTTGAAGCTAAAAAATGGTGGAGTTTCTAAACCACGTTAAAGCTTGCATGTAATCACTCAAATCTACTCTATATCATGCCATGAGTCCAATCAAGTGGTTAGTTTTCATTACAACCAAGCATGCATAAGAAAACGAAAATTATACATGTATGTTCATGGAAAACACTATGCATGTGTTATGACTCTCATGGGACCATATTAAGAGTTTATTCTTACTCTATACCACTTTAGAAGATGGTTGAAAGTGTTTGTTTGTATTGATAATGGTTGGAAAGCATAAAACGAAAATTTCAAAGTTTTGGAATTTTTTGAGAATTTTGTGAATTTCTTTGCTAGGCTCTTGCTATATTTTCGTGTCTCCTTTATTGATGAAGCATACTACTTCATTTATAAGCAAAGAGGTGCTTAAAATTGAAGCTAAGAAGCATTGATTGCTTTGTCGAACTTTTGATTTTTTAATATTAAAAATCTTTGAATTTTTGACCATGGCTTGCTCTTCTTGGTCTCTCTTGCTCTAGGCCAGCTTTGTACTTCCCCTTGTTGCAGAAAATAAGCTATCTTGATGACTCATACAAGAGACAAAGCTTTGGATAATGATCTTGCACCATTTCTTTTTCAATTTAACTTTAAATGTAATAAAATTAAACCAAAAAAGAAATAAAAATGTTATGGGCCTTAGGTTGGCCGTGGGAGGCCCTTAACATTGTTAGAATCATGTTTGGATCATGAAAACTTGGCCCCTTTTGAAAAAAAAACATTTTTGATCAATGTTGGTTTCATGCATTTTCCCAAAATATAGACAACTTCAACAAGGCATAAATCCCTCAATTTTTATCATATGAAGGAGTTCTCTTACTTTTTAGAAACCTCAAGATGTCCTCTACAAGCCACTTTGGAAACTTTTTTTCATTTGGAGAAGTTATCTTGATGTTATGGCCTTTGACAAACAATCACTTTTTGTTGACTTTGAAAATGACCTGTAATGTCTAAGCTCATACTTTTCAAATGGTGAATCCAATGACCATGGGATCAATTGCATTTGAAAGATAATTGAATTTCCTTTAAAACAAGCTTTGGTTGGAATTTTTTGAATGAACGAGGAGAGAGTTATGGCCTGTCAAAGTTCAATTGACTTTTTAGGAGAAAACCCTAATTTTGAAACTTAGGGTTTTGTTGATTTTTGATCTTTCCTTGATGAATTATGATCAACCAATGATCAAATGATGAATCTTTTGACAAAATATGGATGTTGACAAAAAATTTCATTTTTGACTGTCTGTTGACTTTTCGGTCAAATTGGTCGTCTGTTGACTGTTTGAGCTGCTGACTGCGCGTCTGAGCGAATTGAAGTTTGAAAATTTGTATGGTGGTACTTTGAGATATATGGAGGTCTATCAAATCCATTTGAGGTCTCAAAAAACTTGTTCTCCTGAAAAAAACAAAAACCCTAGTTAGGGACTGTTCGCGTAGGAGACAGTTAGGCATAGCTGATTTTTGTGCAGTGCTGAGTCTCTGCTGATCACGTGATTATCAGAAGACTTCTAGAACAAAAATCTTGGAATTTTGAAATGCAAAAGATCGATTTGATTGATGGTACAAAACACGGAGAATTGCACTGTCAGGGGGTTTGACTGTCAACTGACTATTCAGGTATTAACGTAGCAGTTAAAGTGAAAATTCAACCGTTAAAGTTAGTTTTTTCTTTTTGTTTTTTTTTGTTGTGTTAATGGTGAAAATTTATTTACATAGTTGTTAGAAAAACACAAACATAATAAATAAATAAAATATACTGTACACGAACGAAATTACCGATAATAACCTTGAAAAATATTTAAGGCATAGAAAAATAAATATTTAACTGGCAAAAAACACACAAAATATTATCTTGATAATTAAACTACGGTACGACAGATAGTACGACATTTAATACTGACAGTACAAATATTACATAATATAATGAACAATACGACAAATAAACACTACATTATTTGAAAATAAAAGATACGACAAACTTTAAAAATAACGATTAAAAACCCATGCTATAAATAATAACATATAGATGATTGGGAGTGTAAACAACCCAGTCTGCATTTTTCAGGACTATGCAGACAGAAAAAGGACATGATCACCACTACGACGGTGATGACCATAAGAAAACACGTATCCATCCACTTTGCCATTTTTTGCCGGGGAAGAAGAAAGAATGAATATGATGTAGAAATTTGAGAGATGAGTTGAAATTTGATTTGAGAATTTATGGAAAAAATGAGAGGTATTTATAGAGTGAAAAGAAGGATAGAGACGTTGGGGAATGAAGTGATTCCGTACAAAAAAGGAAAATTTGAGTGGTAGTAGGATTTGAAAGAAAGTGTATGGTAGGGTTTGAAAAAAGAGATGTATAGAATAAAGTTAGGATTTGATTTTGAAAGAAAGAGATTTGAAAAGAAAGGAAAAGATTTTGAAAATAATAGAATACAGTACAAAAAATAGTGGGAAGCAAAAATTAATAATAATTTACTCGTTACCAGTACAGTCTGAATCCCCGGACTTTGCGCCTGCAAAAAGATTTAATTCTGTACCAATTGCGTCAGTACTATTTATCTGCAAATAAATCTCAAATAAACAGCGTGTGTGAAATGATAAAGAGTACTTGGCGATGGTGTAAGAATAAATTCAACAGCGAGCCAAAATACCGTATAATAAAAATTCTAAAAACCGAGTATTCATAAAATCAGGATATTTATGAAATAAAATCCAAGATTTAATGAAACTCCCAATTTTTAGACAGAAGTCTGTTGCCTTCTTTCTGAAAAAAGATGTGGGCAAATTTTGGGGTATAACAGCGTCACATCGATGTTTTTCAAACTAAAAGCCTTAAAAAACGGCAGCATTTATCTATAAGACACAACACACCTGGTCATTTTAATAACACTTAATATGAAATCACAATTTAACCTGGATATGCATTCACAGCGCAAAATATGATACTTATGTGATTCATAATGATTCATGTCCCATGCCATGATCATACATCAACTAATGGTCTCAATTCAACATAAGACATAATCAGAATGTTTGGCTTATAAGCCTCTCAAAACGACAAGTAACCAACAAATAAGTTCGCAAGTCATAACATAATACATGAGCAAATATAACATGAGTTCAATACCCCTAGTATACTCAGTGTTACATGACCAGAGCATCGACTCGCTACCTAGTCTCCGATAACCAAGGAAGAACCTCCGGCTAAGTCACGCACGAGCTACTAAACTCCAGAACCTGCATGTCGCCAAAACGAGGGCAACATTAAAACAGAAGGGTGGGAATACTAACCATTATGAAGGAAGTATAACGGAAAACAATGGTTAAATTAAGAATTCCATAAGTTGATCACACTATACATAACCATGTAAATAGTAATTAAACAATATATATTTCACATGTTAACAAGTAATCAACAAGCACAAGAATAATAACAATTCAATACCAATATTATGTTCTCAATTATGCATAAAACTACAATTATCACATGGTCGCATCTTTAACCAAGCATGTATTCAAACATCAACCGTTCCAACTATCAATCTCATACACATATCACAACACTATCAATGCACATAATCAATTATCACATAATTCTAATGTGACTCAATGCAAGGTATGTGTCACTATGCATGCGGTACCGAATTGTGAACCCAAAGTTTCACCGCCTCCCGATTCAATATCTAGAATATAGGCCACGCTTCGGATCCGGACAAGACCAAAGCCCACCAAAACGTAAGCATATAGTTTATCGCTTTCGATTCACTCTAGAATCTAAGCATCGCTTTTGTTTCAAAGCAAACCACCTTTGTTTCAAGGCACACCATGATATGAATGTATGTACAATGTTAACAAACATATGCAATTAAGATCATCTCTACCATCACATGCTATATTACTATCTCTAGCATTAATTAACACTAGCAATTATTACTATCACATGCTAACTCACAATTCATAACTTACTCACATTCATATTAAACCAACAAGTCATTAGGATTTTTGCCATCTAGCTATTCATGAAATTCAATTTTAGATCCAAAATAGAAACACATCCATATATCATCTCTATTAGGAATGTACTGTTTAACATAGGGGACAATCTCATTAAACCATATGCAATTACCAATTAGTCTATGTATATATATCTATCATATAACTCCATCAATAAAGTGTGACGTGGTTCACTTTTTATTTGTCTAATAGCTAATCAACAGTAGCCAAGTGAATAAATCAAGAAAATGAAATGAAACAGGCCACAAACAATAACACATACACGCAGTAAAATGAGTTATATGGTCTACAATGGGGTTGCCGCACGGCACCCCTTTCTCCCTCACAATCCATGCCGGACGTCCGTCAAGGACTTCCCATGCTGGACGTCCTAGCGTCATTTCATTTTCATTCCGGTTTCCAGATTCCATTACTTACGGCACAACAAATAATGAATAAAAGAGAAATTTAACGGAACAGTATCAGGTTCCAATAACAAAACCTAATCATATTAACTCTACCCATCATCCCCATATACTAACCCATAATGATTTTGGATTCTCCCCCTTACCTCTTGATTTCTCCTCCAAAACTCTAGCTTTCCTCTTCTTGTTCCTCTTCTATTCTTCAAACCAGAAAAAAATGAAAATGATGCTCCTACTCCTCATTTCCTTTCTTACTATCTTTACTTATTATATTGGGCTTAAAATGAATAACACCTCCTAATTACTTATAACTCCAACAAATGGGCCCAATTAATACTAACTCTCTAATAACTTAATTAACTCAACTAAACACAATTTCACTCGAGTTTAATTAATTAAATTAATAATTATATCTCATAAAGGTTAAATAATTAACTAACACACCAATGAGTATAAAATATTATAATAATACAAATACTATAAAAACGGGCTGTTACAGTTTCTACCCTCCTCGGGGAGTTCTTCATCAAAGAAGCTTAAATTGTTGCAAGCTGTTATGTTGGCTATTATCCCATCAAAATGGTTAAAAGTTACATCGTGATCTACAAATGCTTTATCCAAAACTCTCATCAGGGCTTCCCTATGGGCTTCAGTGTTTAAAAGCAATGAAAGTATTGAGATCTTTGAAGGAGTCTGCATAAGCTTATCCACAATTTTGTACTCGCTTCTTTTGATAAGTTTCAAGATTTCATCAAAGTCAGGATTGACATTGGTTCCACTGGGTTGGCCAACATCAATGTTTGTATTACTGATAGGAGTTTCCTAAGGATTCCCTACCGGTGTATCAACAGGATTTTGCCTGGTTGCAGGAGCAACGAGCTGCTTTGGAGGTAATGGAGCGTACACACATCCACTTCTTGTTACTCGACTCACATCGGCGATGTTTACGATAGATGAAAGAGTAGGTATGGGAACTTCTTGTCCATTCTTTATCATTGTTGCGTTGTAGTTGTTGGGAACTGCTTTGTCAGAGTCATAAGGAACAGGTCCAAGTAGACAGATGATCAAAGGAGCAATAAGAACCCTTGGTTTATTGTAGGTAACTTCTATGCGCTCAGGAATGTTGAAATGAGGAACGATGATGTTAACTCCAGGTGTTACCGAGTTGATATCTTAGACTAAATGCTCATGCGGATAACATCCTACCATGTTAACTTCATCTTCATTCCTACTTCTGAAGATTTGAATAGTACCATCATCTAGCAAAACTTGAAGATCTATTTTCACAGTCAAACATCCATGAGGATCTATGCTACATATTCTGCAGGAAGCATAGTGATGTCGGCGAAAATCCCGTATTTGACAGAGAGTAGCGTGAATTTTTACCAAATTTGACAAGTTTATGTTGTATACCATGTTTACAGCATGCCCTGCATGATTGGGCAGCAGATTTGCTTGCATATTTGGATTCAAATTTCTAAAAGAGAGGAGATTTGATCTAACCAACCTCTGAACTTCAGATTTCAAAGCAATGCAATGCTCGAGATCATGGTCGGGTGCTCCTTGATGATAAGGGCATGAGATCTCAGCTTTGTACCACCATGGGAGTTTCTCAGGTACTGGTGGTGGTGCTTTAGTTTGAACAAAACCTTTTTCAATCAAAGTAGGATTCAACTCTGTGTAGGTCATTGGAATCGGATCGAACTGTAAAGCTCTTTGCACACAATTCTGATTGTTGTTAAACTGTTGAGCCTGTTGTCGAGGCTGTTGTTGTTGAAACTGTGGGATAAATCCCGGATTTGGTGCTGTATTAATGGCTGGTGCGATAGTAGCAATCTGCCGTTGACGATTGACATTTCCTTTTGGCTTTACTTGGGATACAATGTAAACATTTTGTTCTTTAGTCTTTGGGAAACCACTTCCAAACTTTTCGGTTCCGCTTGAATACCCGCTTTCCTTAGTCAGACGACCTATTCAGACTCCTTCTTCTAGAAACATCCCCATGTTTACCATTTCGGTGAAATCACTTGGAGCACTAGCAATCATGCGTTCATAATAAAATGGGCCAAGAGTATTCAAGAAGATCTTTGTCATCTCTTTCCCTTTTAACAGTGGATTAATCTGAGCAGCAGTTTCTCTCCATCGTTGGGCATATTCTTTGAAACCTTCATGATCTTTTTGAGCCCTGGAGCGGAGCTGGTCTCTGTCTGAAGCCATATCCGAGTTGTATTTGTATTGTCGGACAAAGGCCTCACCTAGGTCGTTGAAAGTTTGAATGTTGGTGCTATCCAATCCTGTGTACCACTTCCGTGCGGCACTAGTCAAACTGTCTTGAAAGTAGTGGATGAGCAATTGATGGTTATCTGCATAGGTAGACATCTTCCTATAATACATCACGAGATGGCTTTGTGGACAAGAACTACCTTTGTACTTCTCAAAGTCAAGGACCTTGAATTTAGCTGGTATTTGTACACTGGGAACTAAGCATAGCTCCTGGTCATTTTTCCCGAACAAGTCTTTCCCACGAATAGCCTTGACTTCTAGATGTATCTTGTTAAACTACTCTTGGAGATCTTCCATGAGGTTACGCTGACTTGTGCTATCACCTTGATCATGATAAATCTCGTTGCCCTCATAAGGAACAGTGTGAACCATATGAGTTGCAACCGTCATAATGGGTTGAGAAACCGACATAGTGACTTGAGAAAAGGTTCCCCCTAATTTGGAGTGAACACTGAACTTTGTGCAACAGGCGTTTCAATTGTGGATGTTGGAATCCCGGAGAAATTATGGCGAAAACCTGTACCGAAGCTGAAAGGCGTGCCCCAACCTTCTGGCATGGAGAAAGATGGAGTGCTGAATGCAACTGTAGAAACTGGAGTAGTGATTTCAGATATCATTGTTACTTGACTGATGGGTGGTGGCGGCTGATTCTGCGCGTCCACTAAGGTGTCAACCAGAGTAGTGAGACTTTCCAACTTTTCTTAGAGGGTGGACACTGTACCACGGAGCTCAATATTCTCTTGTTCAAAGTTTTCCATCACTCTTCTTTTGTTTGAACGAGTATTGTATCTGTGATTTGATTGCGAGCGCGGTCGAGAAACTTTGAGGCGCGACAACTTGACAATCTAATGGAGGAAAATCCAAAAGATGAGACTCTAAATACATGCAAAAAGATGAGACTCTAGACAACAAACTCGAAATGCAGAATGATGCATGCAAAAAGTTTATGATTTTTCCAAATATTTTAAAGATTATTTCCTTGCAAACATTTGAACACAAACTATTATTTTATTGAAATGATGGGAAATGTTACATCATTGGAGCATAGCTCCTACAGAAGCAAATGATAAATAAAGCTAAACAATCCTAAGCATCCTCATTGGATGAAGAACCAAATGCGTTATGCAGCTTGAGCTTCATGATTTCTTTCCCATAGTAAGCTTTCAACTCGGCCTTGTCGGTCCTTAGCTTGTCGACAACATTCTTCCAATCGTCAGGAGTTGGAGCGTTACTTATTGAACCTTCAAGCTTTTTCTTGCTTTCTTTGATGTACCTCCTAATTGCAGCGTCTTTCCGACGAATAATCTCATCCTTACTCATGAGCCATCCATCTTGACAGTAGAGGGTTTCTTCATGATCTTTCACTCATTTCTTCAACTTTCTGTTTTCCGCATCAGTCTTACGAAACTTGTCTTCCCAAGCGTCCTTCTCTAACCTCATCTTGGCCAGGGTCTCTTGGTATTCTTCCATAGTGTCAATGGGAATGCTGGGTAGTTGAGATACCACAAGGAACATGGGTTTTTCATAATCATAAGGCATTTGGAACTCCTTTTCCCTTTTCTTTACTCAATAGGTGTAGGCGTCCATGGCAATGCAATTCCTTACCCCACCTTTTTCTTTCCTTCGGATGTCGTACCAAGCTCTCACCATTCTTGCTTTTAACCCTTGAGTATCCTCCCCTTTTTGATAGAAGTAGCTTTCCACTGTGAGACCAATGGGTTTAGCTAAATTTGCATACCTGAGTTGTCGTCGGGCTAAGACCGGATTGTAGTTAATTCCTCCTTGTGTACCAATGAGGGGTACATTGGAAAACTCTCCACAACTATCAATGGTTTTTGTACCACAGCGAGCCAAGGTATACCAATGAATATCATTATTAGTAAGGGACATAAGTCTTCGAGGCCAACGCAAACCTTCTCGGTTTTCCCTAAAGATAGGAGAATTAGGTAAGTGTGAAACAATCCATTTGAATAACAGAGGTGCACAACATACAATGATCCCATCGCCTTGGCGATTTCTATGATGGATAGAGAAATACATGTCACCAAGCAAAGTCGGAACAGGATTTCCAATCAGAAATATTTTTATGGCGTTGATATCAATAAAGTCGTTGATGTTGGGGAACAGAACCAACCCATAGATGAGCAAGGCTAGGATAGCTTCAAAAGCCATCATACTACCAGTTTCGGCGAAATCAAAAGCTTTCTTCATTAGGAACTGCGAAGTCAAACCTGGGAGGTTTCCTTTGGTTGTCCAATTACTGTCTACTTCATATTTTTTCTAGTGGATACTTGCTGCAATGACCTGTGATTTAGGAATGGCTTCCAAACCATTGAAAGGTATTTTGTCAGACACAAGAATACCCAAAAGATTGGCATATTCTTTCAAGGTTGGTATCAACTGGTAGTCTGGAAAGGTGAAACACCGATAGACGGGATCATAGAACTGAACCATAGTTTTGAGAAGTCCTTCATATGGGCGTTCAAGATAGGCAAAAGCTTTCCATGGCTTTTCCTAAAATCGGAAGGATCTTGTACCAAAGATGCTAACTCTTTCAGTTTTTCCACATCAGGCAATCTGAAACCGTACCTTTTGGTATGCCTTTTTACCCATTCCATAACTTAATCCTATAATGTTTGCAAAGAAAATTCTCTAAATTTTTTTGGAAAAATCATGTTTTTTATGAAAAGATGGATTTTCGATGAATGTATGAATGCATAGATGCATGAATGCCACATATACAAACATGGTAATGCAAACATTATAATGCAAACATGGTACACATAGGTTCAAAGGTTGAACGTCACAAGCATGAGGTCAAAGAACCAAACATGGGATAGTACTAGGGGTTAATCACCTGCACAACATGTTCTACTGATACGTTAGAGTCTGCATTTTTCTTTCGAATATTACCGGCTTGCATAGCTGAACTTGTGAGCCAACAATATTCTGAAGAAAAACTCGTTTGAGTGTGGCTCTCCGCATGACAACTAATCCAAGTCTTCACCTGAATAGTTTCTGCGCCACAACCTAATAAGGCCAGGATGGGTTAATGGGTTCTACGGCCAACTCAGCTTCTACAGTTCAATGAAAGCAATAATGTCTTCGCAACTGAACTTGCTAAACATATACTACCAACAAAGAACCTCCACTGAGCGGAAGGATTCTCATGACAGCTTGTTAAGGACAGAACTCCTTGTATGCCATACATGACTATACCCTCCACCTAATTCTTATGTGTACTTAATTCGGGTTAGGATTTGTCCATAATGTATCACTTATAACAGAACCACACATGTAACAAGAATGAAATGACAAACATAATAGTTAGAATTAACCCTTTATTTGGAAACAATAAAAAGATAGTCCCCAGTGAAGTCGCCATTTTTCTGTCGCGTGAAAATTGGGATGAGACATCAGATGCCTTCTTTGGGGTCGATGCTCAAGAAAATGATTTTTGTTTTTGTCACGACTAAACTTTTTATTGTTTCCAAAGCAGGAAAAGGAAAAAAGTTGCACAACCCTTAAAAGATATGCAATGCAAATAATATAAAATTAAAAGCAATGCAAAAAGGGGGAGAGATTCCGGGTAAGGGGTTTGCTATACAAAGGGAAGGTATTAGCACCCTACGTATCTATAGTGCTCTATAGGTTTACTATGTTCGGACAAGCTTACCTGCACCATTGGGGGTTATTTGCTATAGTTCTAGCAAACTTACCTGTATCGAAGGAATTACCTGCCATGGTTCTGACAACCGTACCTGCATAAGATGAGCCATTTGCTATAGTCCTAGCAAACTTACCTGCATGAAAAAGATTCGCTTGCTATTGTGTTAGCAAGTTTATCCATGTAAAATCCTTGAAGGTATCCTGTAAATGAATGAAGATGATTCTCGCGACTCGAGCGTCGGCAAGGAAACGATATGTTTAGACACTCATGACTCGAGGGTCGGAATACACACCTATCACAAAACGAGGGTTGGAAACTCACGACGCGTGGGTCAGGAAATAAACCAGTCACAACACGAGGGTCGGAAACACTCCTTTCACAACACGAGAGTTGGAAACTCACGACACGTGGGTCGGAAAAATACACCTATCACAACACGAGGGTTGGAAATTGGGATTTTGTAGTATGTAAATGCACTAGATGATATGTGTATGCTAATGCGTATGTATGTATGTTGATGCTATGAGTGGAACGAAGTAATGTCTTCTGTAAGACTACCTAAAAAGGTTTTTTTTGGAATAGATGTGAATGTTTGTCTTAAAGAAGACTATCTGAAAAGATTTTTGGAAATGACGACGCTCGTCTTAGCAAAGACTACCTAGAAAGGTTCTTAGAAAAATACTGTCTTAAAGAAGACTACCTGAAGAGGTTTCTGGAAAGAGAATGTCTTAAAGAAGACTACCTGAAAAGGTTCCTAGAAAAAGACTTTCTTAAAGAAGACTACCTGAAGAGGTGTAATGTATTAACCCATGTATGTAATGCATGATTTATGTATTTGCTGATGCTCCGATGCTAGGTTGTTGGTAACCAAGAGCGTATACAGCTTGATAAAGTTGTAAGGTTGTTGGATGCTAGCGCGATTTCCCACTACATGCTTTTGAACTTTGATGATCGTAGTTAGGAGAGAGATTGGTTCGAGGTTGTAAAGTGTGAGAACTCCTTTTATTTTTGTCGTGCATCTTTCCCCAGTTTGACTCCTTTGAATTACTCCACACTTTTGAATTTTCGAAGTCCTCCATGTCTTTCACCTTTTTGCAATTCGTACCTTTAACCTTTTCGAGGATCACTACACCTTTAACCTTTGGAGGTTCTCCACACTTTTAACCTCTCTAGGTTTTCCACACCTTTAACCTTCCGGGATTCTCCACACCTTTAACCTTTGAATGATTCACCTTATGTAATTCTCCACACCTTCACCTTTTTTGGAACTCTCCACCTCTTTCGAGGTTCTCCATGCCTTTAACCTTTCGGGGCTCTCCACACTTTTAACCTTTGAATTGTTCACCTTATGGGTTTGATACCCCATTCCCCAGTGTTTAGTGGAAAAAGATGCATATGATCTCCAAGCTATGAAGGAAGTGCCCCGGGAAATAACCTTGTCGTATGCCTCAACATTTGGATTGAAGGGGTATGCCATTGATCTCCAAGACTTGGAGGATTATCCATAGTGTTCTATCCTTTTGAATTTGAATTCTTTAGGATGAATGTTATTGCTTCGAGGGGTGCCCCAAGTCGATTGAACCTTTAGGATAAATGCCCCCAGTTAATTGGATGTTTGATTGGATGCCCCTGTGATCCTTGAAATTTTGCCCCTGTTTAGGAGAACCCCCTAGATTTGGTTCCCCCATTCTAGAGTCTTTATTAGAAATGATCGCCTTTGATTAACCCATTTCGAGGTCTCCTCGATGCTAAGTGCATGTTTGTAGATAGCGTTGTACCCTTTGAGAAGTAACCCCAATGCGATGTGTATGCAAGTTTTGAAATCGAAGTCCGTTATGAATCAGGACTAGATGTTTTAGAAATGAATGCTTGAAGAAGCGTAGTGGTTAGAAATAGTTTTAACAAACATAGGAGTCAGTATAACAGAATCCTGCTTAATATGCTTTCGTGGTTAACCTTGCCTCAATTAGGACTTTTAAATGTTGTAACTTGGCCTGGTTCATGTTTAAAAAAACAATGGATATAAGGCTCAAAATTTTATTTATCCCCCCCCCCCTTTCTCCTTGATGTTCTCCAAACCTTAAATTCTCCTAATCCAATGGATGTGCTCTGTTTGCATGAGAATTGTTTTCAGTTCTGATGTTGAGCGGAAGCGTTAGTGAGGATCCAAGCAGTTGTAAAGACCCGAGCATTGATGTGAAGCTTCGATGGTTTAGCAGTCACAAGATTATCCTTTGTATTTCGCCTTTGTTTTCATCCCTTATTTTTGCATGAACCAACTCGTTTAAGTTTTGTCCATCGGGATGCCCTGATTTTTGCCTAAGCCTTTTTTGTTTTCTTTCATGGAATTTTCCATTTTGACTTAGTGGGCGTTTTTTTTCTTTTGAAAGCTCCTTTTGAGATTGATCCTCGGATATCGAATGTTGTGACTGCCATGACTTTAATTTGCAAGCTTCGTCTTTGATACGTCCTCGATCTTGAATGATATATTGAGGAAGAGGGTGTTATGAATGTTATCTCCATTATTTCCTCAATCTTGGATGAACACGAGGAAGCTGATATGCTTGAACCTTCGCTTTGCTTGATCCTTATGTTTGAACCTTGCTCGGATAGACTGATTCTCTTGACAACCAAAATACACCATTGAATTAATTGAAATCTACCCTGCCCCTAGTTGAAATCAAGGTTTATTTGAAAAGTGGAAACAAAACTCCAACTCCTGGCTCGAAGGGGTGACGAGGGTTTAACATCCTTATATTTCCACTGTTTGGGAATTGAAACAATGCATGTACATCGTCGGTTCGGTCTTACCTTGAAAGCATATATTTAGCTGGACTTAGTTATTTGTATTCGTCATTCTCCCTCAAGTTTGTTAATGATTGGGAGTGATAATTTGAAAGATAATTTGAAATGGAAAGTCGTAGTAATGCAAAAGCGGAGCGAAAGAATTGATTTCAAAACAGGCATGATTATTTTATTGAATTACTATTCGAAAGGTACAACGTTTTACATCAAATTGCATTTTGTGATCGTAGGAAATACAACTAGAAAGATAAACCTATTAATCCTAAGGGCAATCTCCTTTGTGAGTCCGTTGACCTTGCTTTACTCCTTAGTTCCTAGACTTGTAGAAGTAAAAGGGTAATCTCGAATTCTCCTTGGGCATGTCAAACCTGTCGGAAATAATTGTAAGCGGTGGGTTTTCGTCGTATCGGAACTTCATGAGTTTCCTTTGACTGGACCTCTTTTGCCTTTTTTTCTAAGGATAGCACCACACCATTTCCAGCCTTCAAAGTTTATAGATTGATAGAAAAACCTATGGCCTTTTTTCCCCTTGGTATGGAGTTAGCATATGTCGCATTCCCTCCATCGTAGTCACGCATTTTTGTTCAGGGTATTGCCCTAGTTGGAATAATCCTAGTCCCCAGGTTATTGTAGAGCATCCTTGTAAGTTTTCTATGTTCGTAGATGAACCCCCTTATGACTAGATACCCCTTAAGTGTATCTATGAGGGAACTTCGTTGTTGAACTAATCCTTGCTCGATAATAACCTTTGTTGCATTCACAATCCTGTTACGACAAAGCGTGTGCATGTGGCTGGCATGGTGAAAGGCGTCCCCTTTTTTTTTTAAGTCAAATGATTTATCCTCCTTTCTCCATAGTCTACGATCCTTTTTCTTTGTTTTTTTTTGCTAGTTCGGGAAATCAGCTAGCACGGAACGGGTGGATGCGGGCGAAGATGCGAATGTAAATGTATGAATGCATGAAAATGCAGATGCAAGTGTATGTGGGAGATTCCTTGTATTATGACTCCGTGTATGCAATGCAAACGTGTAACATATGATCCTAGGGATAGCCTTAGAGGCTACATCAGACCCTCGTGGAATCTTTGCAGGATAAATGTTATGACATGCTAAGGAAATCCCTTAGATTCGGGAGTATGTAAAAGGTAGTGGTTGGTGACCGTTCAAGACAGTTACCAAGTCTCATGGCTATCGAGAGGCCAATCAACGTGTACCAATGAAGTTGTCCTTGGTGGGAATGTTCTCTGTGCGGAACACAACCTATATAAGGACGATATCGGATGAAATGAAATCCCTACAGGCTAAGGATGAAAGACGTCGAGATGGGAATCCAAAACCCTACAGGTTAGAGGGTGCGCAGAAACAAGCATGGAGTGACCGTTCAAGACAGCCACTAGATCTCATAGCCATCGAGAGGTCAATTGAACACATGCTAATGAAGTTGTCCTTCGTATGAAGGATGTGATTTTTTTTGAAATAGAGTCCCTACAGGCTAGGGACTGCATAGATGTAGGCATGAGGTGACCGTTCAAGACAGTCACTAGATCGCATGGCCATCGAGCGGCCAATCGACGTGCGTAAACGAAGATGTCCCTCGTGGGAAGGACGCGTAGTTGTAGATACAAGGATATAAAAATAAAATCCCTACAGGCTAGGGAATGCATAGACGGTGATGTCGTTCGTGGGAAAAACGTGGTCTTAGAAATTAGAGTCCCTACAGGCTAGGGACCTCATAGGAATACCTGCAAAATTGCAACGCTTAGATATTCGAAGTATATAAATTGCAAACAAATAATAAGCACATAAGCACAAAAGTCCTAGGTTCATAGGTCCGGCGTAGCGGCTCTAGGGAGCCTACCTTTTTATGGGGGGTTCTAGAAGGTCTCATGGGGTCGTTCGTAGCCTCCGAGACTTTTTGTCTCTTCGAATTTTAGAACAACTCATTTTATCCAATGAGGTTCGAATTTTTGGGGTAGGTTCTCGGAGAGATCAGCCAAGTATCCAGTCCCGCCCTCAACAAAGTCAAGCCTCGTTTTGGACATTTCCGAATACTCAACCCACTCAGAGTGGAGTTATCAATGAGACTCGTAGGTGATTCGATTCCCCCCTGATCTCAAAGTTAACTCCCACACTTAGGGTTTAACACAACATAAAAAAAACCAGCAATGCATATAATATATAATCCAACATTTTAAATAAAACATTCAATAAAAAAACCAATGACAAAAAACAAAACAAATAAATTAAGAAACTATTTACTATAAAGATGAACCTCCCCCCAAACCCTAAAAATGGCAAGTTTGCCAAACCCTAAAATGCGCCAAACCTAAACCCTGCCAAAACCTATAGGAGCATAGTATTCACTATTAAGTTGTCCCCAGCAGAGTCGCCAGCTGTAGCAACCTGCCTAAAATTTTAATTATTAGAGTCGCCACCTATTCTACCAAGGCGAATAGGAAACCTCACGCAATTAAGAGATCAGGGTAAGATACTATATTCAGTTCGAGGGAAGGTGTTAGGCACCATCAACCCTTTCCTAAAGGCTAACATCTCAAAGATAAAGGTTTATGGCAAGGCTTATAAAGAAAGGTGACAGAGAGTAATAAGAGTTAAAGGCTAATTATTTGAACATGATTAGAGTTTGGAAGAGGGGGACTCGCCTTGTTGCCAAGTGCCTACGTACCTCCTTATGGAAGATCAGAGTCTGCGTAGTTCGGGGACAGGGTTGTACACCTTTTAATTTGAATTGATTATGGAGGTTTGAAGGCTTTTTGAATGGCCTATAGTAGTTTGTGATTTGAAAGGCATTTGGAATTGCCTGATTGAAAAGGATGAAAATCCGCAGTATCGTGGTTTAGTGTGTTTTGAATGTTGGTTTGGGCGTACAACCCTGATTTTAGTATGTACTATTAACCGCAATGATCAATAGGTTCGATCACCATAGTTAAAAGATTAGTAGTTGTATCGTTACCAATTCTAATTGATGGATTCAATTGTCACTAATAAAGAATAAAAGTATTTTTAGGAATTTTAATAATTTAATTTGTATCATTACCCCTCGTAATCGATTGATTCGATTAAAAATAATAATGAATTAAAATGAAGAAAATAGGCTAATCATCGCAACCAATAAAAATGGTTGAAACCCTTTAGCCAAATAAGTTTATTTTAATTTTTATTTATTTTGAGAATTAAATAGTTAATTGATTATTACCCATCGCGACCGATTAATTCAGTCGAAACGAATAACAATTAAAATCCTAATATTTTGGCCAAATGACCAATGGGATTGGGCAAACCCTAATGCTTTGATAAACCTATATAGGGTTTTTATGATTTATAATTATTAACGCTAATTAAACAAATTAATTGAAGTAGTCGAATAATCGAGGATGTAATCGGGAAAATAAAATCCTAATATTAACTATCTCCTAATCATATATCCAACCCTAATTATAAATAGATTAATTAAATTATCTAATCTTAAATAATTAAACAATGAAGAATAAATAATAAAGAAAACTATATGGAAGAACCTGGTTGTAATCCTGTATGAGCAGCTCTTGAGGGTTCATGATGGAGGTGCTGTTTCTGGATGTTAGATCTGGATCGTAAGAGATTTTATGGCTAGATGCTGAGAGTGCATGGTGGACATGTGTTGGTCACGAACACCAGATCTTGAAGTTTGCTTATGCAGAAAATTGTGTAAAAATAAAGGGAGACGCTGGGTATCGAACCCAGGTCTCAATGGTAATAAACTTCTTTCCTCCACCACCTGCACCACGTTCTCTTTCTGAAATTAATGTGGCCGTGAAACATTATATTAATATTTGTGTCAATTTTAGGAATTCAAACGAAATGTCAAACCGGGGCCCCACTATATCCTGTGTACGCCAATGATATGGAGAGAGAGGAGGTCTCTTTGTTGACCCTCCAATCATCTTGCTTGCGCGTGGAAGGAGAGAGGGAGGGAAAATTTGATTGGCCAATTAGAGAACCTGTACGCGCCACGCAAGCCAAGCCAACTGATTCTGGTTTTTACCGCCGCCGGAACAGTATCGGGGGTCTTCTTCTTCGACGGGCTAAAACCAAGATCTTGCAAATCTAAAGCAAAATAGAAACGGGAGTAACCCAGATTATATAATTCGGACCTTGCGAGTTCATTGGTACCGTTAGTTTGCCTTAAAACGAACTGCAACCATGGTTTTGAAGCTTTCCCGAAATCTTGCCCTAACAATGGCAAGTCTCGGTTCCGGCCCCAAAATTCATAAGTGATCCACCGGTATTGTTCTAAATGAGTTCCTGAGATCATATGAACCATCGAAAGGCATTGAAAGCGTGTCAGTTAGCATAAACAAAATTGAAAATCATCCCCACCGGTGCATTCGAACTGAAGTGGTTCTGGGCACGCTCTTCCTTGCTTAAAGACCCAGCATCACTCCTGGAAGTCTCCTGAAGACGAATCAAACCTTGGTTTGATCTGAGGACGCCTCCCAATTGTTCTTTCAAGTTGCCCTAGTTTCCTTGATTTTTGGAAACCTATAATAGGATTTCTTAGCCCCTTTTTCGTCCCCCTTGTCCTTATGAATATTTTAGATTATATATGGCATCAATTAGGTTTCAGCATGGGCTTGGATATTGAGCTCTTGATCATTTAAAATTTTGGAGAAAATATATTACCCAACTTTCTATTTTTTACACTTAGTCTATTATCTCTCTTTTTCCATGAAATTTGTGTCATTTATTGGGTATTTGGATGATTGAAACTTGATTGAAAAATCAATCCTTGATTTAATCTAATTATTTTATGTTTTACTTAATTTATTTGATATTTAAATGAATAAATTCAAATAAATAAAATAAATGTATTAAAACTTAAAATAATAGATCTTTAGGTCCTAACATTATTTGTGGATATGTTTTAGATCCAAAAACTAGGCCAAAGAATTCAAAATATCAAAAATCTCCACTTTGTATTAGATGTAATTTCTCAAAATCGCCCAACTTGTACAAGCTATAACTCCTTCAATTTTTAACATATGGAAGTGTTCTTGGACATTTTGGAAAGCTAAAGGAGTCCTCTAAATGACCCTTTTGGTTTCATCTCAGTTGAAGATTCCATGCTCAAGTTATGAGCTTTGACCCAAAAGGTGTTCTTTGTTGACTTTTCGGAGGACCTATAATCTCTTATACCATATCTCCCAAATGATGCATTTTTGGCCTTGGCTTGTGAGAGACAAAGTTGTAGAGAATCAAATTTCCTTCAAAATAGGCTTTGGTTGGGAAATTTTTGATGCTCCATGTGAAAGTTAGGACCAGTCAACGTTGAGTTGACTTTCTCCTATAAAAACCCTAATTTGAACCTTTGCATTTGTTCATTTCTGAGTTTCTATTGATGGATCATGATCAACCTTTGATCAAATGATGGATATAACCTCACATGCTTGATGTTTAACCAAAAATCTTGAA
Source organism: Vicia villosa (assembly GCF_029867415.1). NCBI lineage: Eukaryota > Viridiplantae > Streptophyta > Magnoliopsida > Fabales > Fabaceae > Vicia > Vicia villosa. Next base: position 94,871,156 of record NC_081183.1, on the reverse strand, counting down.
GTTTGACTGTATTTTGACTATAGTTGACTTTCAGGTCAACATAGTCGATTATTGATCTTCTGAGCCATTGAAAGAGCAATCCTTGGAATATAAGCTTTCATTTTGACATGGAAATACATTGAGACATATGAGACATCTTGAGATCCATTTGAGGCCTTAGAAATTCAAAATCCCTTGATAAAGTGCAAACCCTAGCTTTGAGACCCTCGATTAGGAGAGTGTTATTTTGAACAGTCCCTTGAACTTAGAGCCATTGAAGATGAATATAGGAGGGCAAATTTTGGGGTATGACAGTGGCAAAAAGTTTTGATGAGCCAACCTTGTGGCAAAAAGTTTTGATGAGCCAGCCTTGTGGCAAAAAGTTTGATTAATTAGCCAGCCTTGTGGCAAAAAGTTTGATTATGATGATATAGAAGATATGCTCCTATCATAGAGATGATAAATGTATAATCTCCTAGGGTATTTGATTTGGATATGGGGATGCTTTTAAGAATCCCATGGTGTGGTGTCGTTTTCTTTACCTCCCCGTTTCACTTGGGAGGACGGCACGCTAGACCCTTCACCCGAAATTTGGAAGGAGAATGCGCCCGTGGTGGGATGAATTTTGTTTCAGTTCTTCCTACGATATCACACGAACTTTCTTATTTGTCCTACGAGTAGGAAAGGGAAAAAAAGATCTCAACTAAACCCTAGGAGTTTGCTAAGTGTGGGGATCTCACCTAGACTAGAAATTCTGGAGTCCGGGAGGTCGGTTATACATAGGGAAGTGTTTAAACACCCTACATATCTGTAGTACTCTACAGGAACCTTCTCTGTGTCATTTGTGTTTGTGTTTATTGCTAATGATTGGGAAAGTTTCTCCTTTGTGTTAGGAGAAGGAATTGAATTGATTTGAAAAGACAGACAGATAGACAAACTGACTATTTTTGGTATTTTATTAGCTCGCTGAGATTCCTTGTGAACCTCATGCCTACATATCCCTAGTGGAAGTCAGAGCTTAATGTAGTTCGGGGAACTAACTAGGGAAATTAATTATTTTTGGTGCCTTGCTTGAAGCTCAAGGTTGAAGCTTGAATTAAATCTCTGTTTACAGTAAAGAGACATGAAATTATCTCTACAGAGAGGTATTTGTACTATTCTACCACAAACATTTAAAGGAGTGACAGAATAACTGGATTCATTTCATTCAAGAGGGGGACCTTACTTGTGTATGTGCAAGTATACCAGTCAAATGCCTCTTAAATGAAAGAAGGATGCTCATCCAAATTAGGGAAAGTTACCACATGTCTGGGTTTTACTGCCAGCTCATGCCTTTCAAAATCCTAAATGGGAGACTTGATTGAAATTGAAATGAAATGTTTGTTTGTTTGAATGTGGTAGAGTAGTAAAAATATCTCTCTATAGAGATAAGCTATGTCTATCTACTGTATAAAAGATTTGACTTTAGCTGGCTTGTATGAGGCCCAAGCTTGAGGCTTTTGATTGATTAATTAATTATTGACTCTGGGAGATGACTCCACTGGGGATTAATTACAGGGTATTTTTGTGTTCTGTACAAAGCCCAGAATTGAGGCTGACTCTACTTAGGGAGACTCTATTTGTGTGCCTTGTACAAAGCCCAAGGTTGTGGCTAACTGTTGCTAGGGAAAACATTATTTTCTGCCTTGTACAAAGCCCAAGGTTGTGGCGGACTCTTTTTAATGAATTGAGTATAGATGACTCTATGGGGGAAAGATCCTAAGTGTTAGGAATCTTTGACACATGAAAATATGGTTTATCTGCCTTGTACAAAGCCCAAGGTTGTGGCTACTGAATGATGAAGAACTCACTGGGGAGACTCTATTATCTGCCTTGTACAATGCCCAAGGTTGAGGTAGACTCTTGACAGGGGAGTTTTATTGTTTGGGTGCCTTGTATGAAGCCCAAGGTTGAGGCTAACTGTTTTTGTTGGTTTTTGACTCTACTGAGGAGGTTTTATTTATTAAAAGACTGTTTTTCTTTGGAAGCTAACCCTTTCCAGGGATTTTGACTCAACTGGTGAATTTGTTTGTGAAAAATTGACTTTTATCATGTTTTTTTTGGAGGCTGACCCTTTCCAGGGGTTTTGACTCTTTTGGGGAAATTATCTCCTAAGAGAAATGACATTTTTATTAATTGACTTTGGAGGCTAACCCTTTCCAGGGGTTTTTATTAAAATGAAGGAATGTGTGGAAGCTAACCCTTTCCAGGGATTTTGACATTTTAGACAGATGTTGGAGGCTAACCCTTTCCAGGGGTTTTTATTAAAATGAATGATTTGGGTAGCACTCCATTAATTATTAAAGGATGAAAAGATTGGCAGAAAGATTATCTAGTGGAGACTTCTTGTTTAAAGCCCAAGATGAAGGCTGACTCAATGCTGAGGATGACCAAAACATAGATCCTAGACTCTGCTAAGGAGGATTGATGAAGATAAGGGTGACAGAGACTGTCCATGTCTCTCATTCCAAAAGGTGTGCTCAATGTAAAATTGAGACAAACTTAGCTTGTTTAAAGTCTGGTTTAAATTGGAAGAAACTCACCAGGGTAGGCTAAAAGGTAACTAAAGACCTGTTCCTATGTTTATAAGAAACCTGATGGGTCCTTGTATACAAGCTCAAGAGGAAGCTGGAAATGCTTTTAAGAAGCCTGTGGGTCCTTGTACAAAGCCCAAGAGGAGGCTAATCGAGGGTCCTTGTTATAGCACAAGAGAAAGCTATGTGGTTTTGAACTTATTTTGGCTCTAAGCAAATGGGTAAGAGGTTTCACCGGGAATAATTCCTCTTTGGGTGGATGTGTCCTATATTTTTGGATTCTAAGGTTTTTGCCAAGATGTTTCACCGAGAATAATTCATCTTGGGGGTTTGAACTACAGATCTCTAATTAGGACAGAGCCTTCACCGGGAAGACATTCTCAATCCTAGGTCATATTCCTATAATATATATATAGTTTAACTGTCCTAGGGTTTACACTCAAACGCAGTTCTAAACAAATATATGCACAGTTTATATTTGACAGTAATTTAAATAAAGACTGTAAATTGAAAGCTTGTAAAGCCTAACCTGGATGGAGTGGAGGCCATTGAAGAAGTATGTACAGAGCCTCAACAGTATTTTTGTTGTTTTGTTGATAACAGTTGAATATATATGATAAACAGTTAATGGTTTTTGAAAACAGAAGAAGTGAAGATGGACAAAAGTCACATAGGTATCTGAAGAGTTTCACCGGGAATAATGCCCTTCAAATACCAGAAGAATGTTTTGAAAACAGAAGGAAGATTTTGAAAATACAGTTTTGAAAACAAGCTAAGAAGAGAAGGTTTTTGGGACTTACACTCTATTAGAGGCCCAGTACTTTGCAGTACTGGTGATAAAAACAGTTGGAAATGATTTGAAATGATATAAGGTTTTGTTGTTTGAAAACCTTAATCATTTGATTTAATCAGAGATTGAAAACAGCTTTGAGAATTGACAAAAGTCAACTTAATTAAAGTAAAAATAAAGATTTTTACTTAATTAAGACCTAAACAATTAGGGTTTTATCATAAAATTATTTACAAAGTGATTAGGTTAAAATAAAGTGATAATATATATTTAAAGTATTTAAGAAAACACTTAAAAACATACTATTTTAAACCTAATTAAAATTCAAGAAATAAATAATATTTTTATGATTTTTTTGATTATTCACAAAATAGATATATTAAATAATAGGTGTATGAAAAATGAAGTAAAAATGATTAAATTTGATAGGTGAATTAATTGTGTGAAGTTGTGAAGAAATTTAGTGTGAAAAGTGATAAAAAAATGGTTTTGTCACCTAGAGGGGTTGAACTCACGCCCTCCAAGTCATTGGCCAAAACACCCACCATCTGGGCTACGCGCGCAGTTTGTTTAAGATGCACATCCAACTTATTATATTTTCAAACAAGTGGCAAAACATTGAAAAATAAATGAAGCAAAAAGTCTGGGGCGAGGGGGATTCGAACCCCAGACCTTGGGCATGAGGAGACTAAGAGCGCATGTGTGGCCACTGGGGCAAGTTATTCAGTCGTTGATAAAACGCACACCATTCAAAATAAAATAAACTCTCCCCTGAGAATTCAAATTTGCGCGCCACCACCATCTTCGTCTTCAACCTCAAGCTCTCCATTTTTGAATTTCTGAACTTACTCGTTTCTCAACCATTTGCAATGATGTAAACATGAAACTTGCTCTAAATTCACTCACGATTCTAAATATGTAACTAACATGAACTATCATTAACTACATCTAATTAATTTACCAGAAATCGTGAAGAACCCTAAAATTTCAAAATTAAATTAAATGACTATACTGAAAGATAAATGGATGATGATAGAGGGTTTTCAATCCTCTGATGATGCTGAACAAGATAGAATCGAGCTATTTCACAAAGAGTACTTAAATTAAAGAGAGGGAGTTCAGAAACTTACCTCTGAAAATGGAGATCGTGAGGATGATAGAGAGCAACTGGGCTTGTATGAATGATCCCAAAAGCTTCCTTGTGGCTCAGTGATGCTAACTGAATGCTTGTAATGACCTCAAACTTCCTGAATTGTTCTATGGACCTCCCTCGATTTCAGCTTCAAGTGAACATGGAGGGTGTTGATTCTCGAGTTACAGATGAGCTGCAGCCATCTGGTTAGCTTCACTATGACCTGAGGAGTGTGTCTGGATGATTAGCTTGCCTTGAAACCTTCTGAATCACTCCATGGACCTCCAACTGCAGATGCTCCAAAGTGAGAGCAACAATGGTGTTCCTCCACCTACAGAAGTGATCCAGGTGCTTGGATCACCTCAAATGACCTCCCTTGAGATGTTAGAATGCTCACTTCCCAAAGATAAGCTCTGGTTTGAAGAAATCGATTCTTCTTGCCAAAGAACTTTGAAAAACAATGAACAAGAGAAGAGAAAGAGAAAGCAAGTAATATGGTTGCTTTGGTGTGTTTTTTGAATGAGAATGAGGCCTCTATTTATAGGCAAATGTCTCAGTACTGATTGGGAGAGTGAGCTTGCTTAGTGAAGCAAGTTTGGTTTCTTAGCCATGAAGGAATTTCAAAGAATATCCAAGTGTGATCATTGCATTTTCGAGCCACCTCCCCTATCCATTGATTCTATCTGATCTTAGGGGACAATTCAGATGCAAAGTGAGCTCTAATTGGTTGGTGAGAAGATTCCTTGGGTGATTCATCAATTTGCCATAAATTCACAAAAGTAATCATTACATAATCACATGCCTTTGTTTTTGGAATCTTCTCTAATCCTTATGCAATGATGATTTTGGATGCATGGCATGTTTTCAGATGCATTAGAGGTCGTGTGGCATCCCTTAGTGAAGTAAAATGCACAAAATTGCAAAGTTCCAAATTGCACATGACCCATAATTTTACTTCATGAGGCCAACTTTGAACAAGCATAACTCTTAGCTCAAATTGAATTTTGAGAAGGTTGAACACAATTTGGAAAGCCCTAAACATCTACTTTAAATCATTAGTTTATGTCTTCTTCAGAATCCTTTGGGAAATTTGTGAAAAATGAGGCCAAAGTTGGAAGAAAACTAGGTTAAAACACTTAGAAAAATTTCTAAGTGTTTATGACCTAAACTTCAAAATTTCCAAAACTTCATAAATGGTTGATCTTTTGAAAAAAGTTCCCTTGTAAGATGTTGTTTTATTTGGCAAGATCTACAACTTTCATGTTGGAAGTTTTTTGAGTTGTGTAGGTGAAATTTTGAGATCTCACCATGCCTTCAAAAAACCCTAATTCCCGACTTTTCGCTCCTTGATGAATTTCTTTGAATTTCTTTGGCCAAATGACTTTGACATCCATATATTGATGATATTGATCTTTGAAAGTCATTTTTTGACCAAAAACCTTAAAAGTCAATGATGATCCTTCACAGTTGACTTTGTTCCTGACAAAGTGAATTTTTGGGCTTTTGTGTAGAAATAAGATCTTCTCCCCAAATGGATGATATAAATGGATTATATGGAGGTAGTAGAGATCCTTGAATCATGTCTTGAGTTTTGGATTCATGCCCTGATCAAAAGTCAACTGTCTTGGTGAATTAGGTCAAAACCCTAATTTGTCGACCATGTGAAAATAATGACTGTAGACTTTGAATTGAAGTGTGATGTCTAGTAGATCTTGTCATATGAGTTATTTGAAGATGATTGATGTCTTTGAATGACCCTCCGAGATTTTTTAGGGTTTCCCAAATGTGATCCCTGATTTCAGTCCTTGATAGGCTCAAAACCCTAGTCTGGTGACCTGAGTAAACCTGTACTCAGATGACTGGATGTCTAATCAATCATAGGTGAGAAAAAATGAAGTTCTTGGGCCCCATGATTGTATTAGAGACTAATCTTTGTATTGATTGATCCTTTGCCTGAGCTTTCTTGTCTTTGAGCATCCTCGATTAGGTACCAGATGGAGAAATGACTGCTCTGGGTACTTGTCTTGACCTGATGAAAATCCTGAAGATATGTCATCTCAGGGGGGTCAAAAATTAGGGTATGACACATGGGTTCTTGTACGAAGCCCAAAAGGAGGATATTCGAGGGTCCTTGCATTGTAAGCCCAAGAGGAGGCTATGGGAGGGACAATCGAGGGTCCTTGCATTGTAAGCCCAAAAGGATGCTATGGGAGGAACATTCAGTTGTACGAAGCCCAAGAGGAGGCATGGTCTAGTTGGTTTGAGCTCTTAGAGCGATTTCACCGGGAAACCATACTCTATGTCCTAACCTATCTAAGGGGAATTCTTTGCATGAATCCAAATAAGAGGCTATGGGGAACCTAGTGTTGTACTTAGTTGAACAAGTATATATAACATGAACATGTATATGAACAAGTATATGAACAAATATGAACAAGTATGAACAAGTATATATGATAAAGTGCGTGTGTGTACATTGGAGTTTATGAAGGAAATATACCTTTAAGGATGATCGGTTTATCAAGCAAGGTTATGTACACAAAAGTTGGGACTTCTACTCGGGGAGAGGCCCAATGAGTATTGATTCAAACCTATGTAAATATTTACAAAGGGGTTGGGGCTTATACCTTAAGGGATGCCCAAGATGTTTTTGAAAAGATTTTGAAGAAAACACTAATTTTGATTTGTTATTCAAAGGTTTTAATCAAATCGATCGAGGTATAAAAAAAATAGGCGTATATACAAAGAAAGACCTAATTTTATACAAGGTAATGGGACTTATACCTTAAGGGATGCCCGTGTTTTATTTTATAAAACATGGTTTATTGATTTGTTAAAAAGACGCAAGGTTTGTCGTTTGAAAAACTTTGATCGTTTGAAAACTGTTTGAAGTTTGACAAAAGTCAACTTAATTAAGGTAAGGACAAAGCCTATGCCTAATTAAGACCTAAGTGATTAGGGTTTGACCACAAAATATTTACAAGTGATTAGGTTTTGAAAATCAAATGGAAAAAACTATTTTTAAAGTATTAAAACACTTGAAAATAAGTCATTTTAAACCTAATAAAAATGTATCAAATAAATATTATTTTTGTGATTTTTTTGGACATTCATAAAATATACATATTAAATGAGAAGTGTACAAAAAATGAAGTTAAAATGAATTAATTTGATAGGTTAATGAATTAATTAAAGTTGTGAAAAAAAATGATGGAAAATAGTGTTAAAAAAGAAGGTTTGGTCCCTAAGGGTGTTGAACTCGTGAACTTGAGGTTACCAACTGTAATACGGTGAACTGACTTTTTACCGAAATGTCGCGGATAGCAAGAGTCGCCACCGACTTTTATTTTATCCAATTGGAAAGGCTAAAAGAACAGGAAAGACCTTTGAAAGATTTTGAGTTCGGGGGGTAAGTTATACAAAGGGAAGGTGTAAGGCACCCTTTGCATCCATGGTTATCCATGGGCTCTTAATTGCTTAGCTCACTTTTGTATTGTTTGAAATGTTTGAATTGTTTGAAAAGATTTTTGAAGAAGAACTTTAGCTTGTAAATAAGCGTAGTCTTTTTGAAAAGTACTTGAAAATTAGTGGAAAAAGAGTTTGAATTTGAATTGAGCAAGCAATTAAAAGCTACTTACGCTAAGTTTGAAAAACGTTCTTTTAGCTTTTCGGGCGAAAGGATCTATCCATACCATAAGAGGGCAGGAAGTCTTTCAATTGGATTTTTAAAGGGTCATCGGGGTATCGTTCGCCATAATACTGTCCCATGCCATAAAGAGGGCAGGTAGTCTAAGGGAAGGATATAATAGTCATTTAAGGCATCATGCGAGGATACCTTAGCAATTTGAGACAATCATCATGTTTTTATCGAGGCAACTTCGAGGGACAACATTGATGATAATGAACCGAGGGCAACATTTGTTTTGCTTTAGGTATCCTCGGAATCGAGGGACTTTGACTATTTAGTATACTTAGAGGCAACAGGTTTATAAGGCAACAGATAACAAAGGCAACAAGAGGGATTACCCTAAAGGTGTGTGTGTGGCACAATCACGTGGTTAACTTCAATGACATTTATCTTATAAGTTAGTGATCTAGGTTCAGTTAATAATCTTGCACTCCCTAGAATTACTAACCACGCAGTTTGTAAAATGGCAGAAATTAAAGGCAGGAATTAAAGCCTACACTATTACAATAAACACCTGCGGGGATGGGGAAATTTAAAAGCAAAAAATAAGACGGATCAATATTTAATATAAACATCCTTGAGTGCCTTGATCTTCCTTGAACCTTGATAGACTCTGAAAATTAAAAGGAAAATAAACAAGGAAAATAAACAAGGGTTAGTGTATTACAGATTCAATGGCTATTGAGGCAACCCTATTAAAAGGCAAAATAAAATAAAATAAAAATAATATTTAAACAAGAGAAATTAGAAAACTTAGCTTTTTTGATCTGGAGGCGCGTGGCTGAAGGATCTTGGCTACCCCTGAAAAATAGGCACGAAGAAGAGAAATGTTAGTGCATTTAACATTCGTTAACCATGGTACAAACCCTATATTATCCCAAAAGGCAAATAAATGGGGTTGAGCAAACCCTAAAAGGTTAATGAGATCGAAAGATTGACTAAATATAACAAGTGATTAAAATGACATAAGGTTAATCCTAATTATTAATTAATTAAAAGTGTATTTGAACTTTAGTAATATATAGAAAAAATAATTATTCGTGAAAAATCGGGTTTTTGATAATAAACAATTATAAAAAATTTTATAAAAAACTAATTTACCAAAAACATATATAAAAGAAATTATAATAGATAAAGGAAAAGAAAAAGAAATAAAGAATTGAATTTATGTAATTAAAATAAAAATTAAAAACACTTAGCTGGGATCTTGTGTGCTTGTCTCTTGAGGGCGTATGGTGGTCCTGCGGACTCCTGGACGTCAGATCCAACGCTGGTGTTAATCCATTGGTGGAAACGTGCAGGTGCATGACGCGCGCGTGATGGTGGTTGTACTGGATCAAGCATGTTGAATTAGTAAAAATTAACCGTCACATGTAAGGATCGATCCCACGTTTGGAGCTTCCTCACACGTTCTTCCTTGCCAGCTATGCTACAATCATCACTTGTTAATAAAACGCCAGAATATAAATAAGTATAAAACATATATTGATTGAGTAAGAGTCAAAGTCTGAATCCGCTCGGCCCCCTGGTCGTTGCAGTGAGCCAATCAAAAGGGAGAGAGAAGGTCCTGGACAGTTGACCAACGAATAGCGTTTAGAGAGAGGGAGGGAATTTTTGACCGGCCAATAAGAGCATCCCACGCGCGCCACTAGGATCCAAGACACTATTCATTGTCTTCTTCATTGGATTTGCTATGAACCTGCTTCGTCTTTGCTGCCATGTAGCCATGAGCTTTTCGAAGCGAAATTCTGAAAAATAAAACTCGCAAAAAAACACGTTAACAAACACTGAATCGCGCCCAGATCCCCTATTTTGATCCTTTCAAACCTAATGGCGCCCTCCGTTGGACTTAAAAACACCTGAAAATTACAATACGCAAAGATAGAAGCTTGAAGCTTCGTTCATGGCATCAATGGTTTCTTGCGTCAAAACTCACGACTCATGCGTCAAACATGTTCTAAAGATGTATGTCATAAACCATATGCAAGCGATATTTGTTTATGATGCGTTTATAGGAAAATTTAAGGTCATGAAAGTGGTGCAAACCGATATTGTAAGAAGTGATGATCGTGACTACTTTTGACCTCCAAGAGCGATTGGGAATGGTGGCTAACGACCTCAGAAGCGTGACACAGTGCTTAGAACCTGTTGTTATTGGCTGGAAATTTCCTTTGGTCGTGCCCTAGTTTTTCTTTGAACTTTGCCAATGAGAAACCCTAGCTTTTGGCTCTCTAATCCTCTTTTTTCGTCCCCCTATAATGCCCAACCTTTCATATTTATATTGATCAGAAAATAGGGTAAAAGATTGATTGAAAATTAAGTTTGTAAAATATTGAAATTTGATTTAGAAAAATATATGAAATTTCTATTTTGAGCTCAATTTCTTTCCAATCTTCTTGCATGAAATTTGATGAGATTATATCTAAATATATTCCCATGATATGGTTTTAAAATAAGCCAAATGTGATCTTTTATTTTTCTCACCATTTATTTGATTTAAATTGAATTTTAAGAGAATAAAATCCAAAATAAAATAAATAATGATGATAAAAAAAAGATATTAATCATGTGGGTCATGGATAGGCTTAGGATCAAGTATCAAAAACCAAAAGTTAGGCCCATAGACCCAAAAGATCAAAGTTCTTCATTTTATACTTCATGCATTTTCCCAAAATTGATCAACTTGTGCAAGCCATAACTCCCTCAATATTTGTCATATGGATATGTTATAGGACTTTTTAGGAAGCTTAAAGAGTCCTCTAAAAGCTCCTTTTGGTTTCGTCTTGATTGAGTCCACCATGTTCAAGTTATAAGCTTTTGAAAAAGATGACTTTTTGTTGACCTTTTGGAGGATCTTTAATGTATTGGCTCATATCTCACAAATGGTGCATTTTTAGACTTGGCGTGTGAAAGGCAAAGTTGTAGAGAATTCAATTTCCTTCAAATTGAGCTTTGGATGCGAAATTTCTGATGTTCTATGTGAAAGTTATGGCCGGTCAAAGTTCAGTTGACTTTAGGTCCGAAAACCCTAATTTAGAAACTCAGATTCTTGATGATTCTGGAGCTTTTCTTGATGAATCATGATCAGTCCTTGATAAAATGATGAATGATACTCCCTAATGAGGATGTTGACCAAAAATCAGAAGTTTTGACTGTAGTTTGTCCATAGTTTGACTTATAGGTCAACCAGTCGATTATTGATCGTTTGAGCAGTTGACCGAGTAATCTTTTGAATCAGGGCTTGAAACTTGGCATGAGGGTACTTTCAATCATATGAGAGATCATGGAATCCACTTGAGGTCTTATAACTTGATTTTACTGTGAGGAAAGCAAAACCCTAATTTTGAGGCACTTATTTAGGAGATAGGTAGCTTTGAGCAATTGGAGATCTTTGAGCATTTGAAAGTCAGGTGGACTGAAATGTGATGGGCAAATTTTGGGGTATGACACCAACCAACTGAGCTGCGCGCGTAGCTTGTTATTATAACACGTTCATTTAATTATATTTAAAAACGAACATTTGAATTTTCTGAACAAAAATGGCGCCAAGAACTAAACCCCAATTTGATTTTTGAAAATCATTGAAACTGAACCATTTTGATCGAGTAGATAGTCTATCTCACTCGGTTTTTCACAAGGAACATGATGGTACCCTCATAATTCATTTATTTTCACTCTAAGGTTATCAATTTTCTTGAAATCGTGAAGAACCCTAATTCTGAATTTGAACATGAAATCGTGTATGATTGATGAATTATGCAATTAATTGAGGGTTAATGATCAGTGATAGTGCAGAAACAAGATAGCAAAGCAATATTTCATTTATGATGCATGAATGATGGAGTTTGAAGTTCATAAGGCTTACCTCAAAAGTTTGCAAAACTGAGAATCAAATTCTTGCCTGGAGGTGTTACAGATGTTGTTTCTCGATCTGGACAGCTTCAATGATGATTATGGAACATGTTTGAATGCTTGGAATGAATTGAAAACCTCTGGATCACTCCATGGTACCCGATCTGCAGTAGGAGCAAGTGAGGATCGAGATTGATGATTATGATGTTTCAGGTTGATGGTGAGTGTTTTGATAGTTCAAATGTGATATATGGATGGTGTTTAAAGTGTTAGTTTGGACAGATATGAGCAAGAATGGAAATTGGCATGCTAAGGCTCACTTTATGCAAACATGGAGGTGAGATGGTGATTCCGATTTTTAGGTATTTTTGGGGTGTGTGAGTCGATCAAATAACTTCCATATGATGTTTAAGAACTGTTAGAAGCAACACTTTGGTCGGAACTTGCAAGGTTTGGAAATTGCAATTCTTCCTTCTTTGAAACTCGTGAAACTTGTAACTTAAGAAAGAAAGAGAAAACCAATGCTTGGAAAGGTTTTGGTTTGGTTTTGAATGAGGAAGTGACCTCTATTTATAGGCCAAGGTTTCTGAATTGCAAAGCGAAGCAAGTTGATTTTTCCATGGTGATTTGGCATTAAGAGATTGAATGGCATCTTTTGCATTTAATGCAAAAGGTTAAAACCTTTAACCATGGTTAAAAATCTCAAGTTTTTTTAGATTATTTCCAATCCAATCTTTAATGCTTTGAAATTTCCCTTTGGATTTGCAAGAGGTCATTGCTTGCGTTATAGGTCCATAAAGTGTTTGAACTTTGTGAAAATGGCTTGAAATTTTAAGTAAAATGGTCACTAATGTCAAAATCCAAAACCATAGCTTCAATCCATATTTTTTCATGCTCTTGGTAATTTTGGAAAGCTCTTGTTATGTACTTCAAGTCCCTAGTTTAAAGCTTCCTCAATATCTTTAAGGAAATGGGTGAAAAAGATCCATGAATTTTGCAAAAAGTACCAACTTTGAAGCTCCATATCTCTTAAATGGTTAATCTCTTGCAAAAACATTTCTTGTGTCAAAGTTGTTCTTTGGATCAAAATCTACAACTTTCATGTTGGAAGTTTTTTTCAGTTTGTAGGTGAAATTTTGAGATATTCCCTTCCAAAGTTTGAAAAAAAAAAACCTTGAAAACACAGAAAATTTTCTAAGTATGAAAAGTCAAACTTTTGACTTTTTTATTATTGATTGATTTTCTTGATTTTAAATGATCAAATGACTTCAAATATCATATATTGATGATTTAAAACTTCAAAAGTCATGGTTGACCAAAATTTCCAAAAAGTCAATGGTGATCTTGTATAGTTGACTATTTCAAGTGAATCGCGTTTCCGGAGATTTCAGGTGAATCAAGATATCCTCACCAAATAAATGGTATGAATGGATCATATTGAGGTATTAGAGGACATTGATCCATGGTTTGAGTTGTGGCACCATGTCCTGATTAAAAAGTCAATTGTTCAGGTGAATTAGGTTAAAAACCCTAATTGTGGGCCAGATGAATTTGATGACTGTGGCTCTTGAATTGAAGTACAATTTCCATTGGATATTGTCATAAGGATTATTTTATTATTATTTAACCCTTTGAGTGATGCCATGAAGCCTTTTAGGATTTCCCAAATGTGAGCCTTGATTTCAGTCCCTGATATGTTCAAAACCTTTGTCTAATGACTTGAAATTTCACTGTTGATCAATCCTTGTGTGGGATATGTCTTAAGACAATAGATTAGGTCAATATGGTGCATTTGGAGTCTTGAGGTCATGTCCCAAGCCATTAGGTCAAATTCTTAGAAAAAGTTTGGAGTATGTTGTCTTCAGTCAAAACCCTAATTTAGTTTATTCAAAGCTTTTGAGCTTGTTGAAATGAATCCTTGAGGACCAAATGTTGATTGTTGATGAAGATGGTTCATTTGAGATGAAGGGAGAACAAAACCCTAATTGGTTGTTACTTGTACTGATGAGTGGTTTCTTGATTAAACCTTGTTGAGTCACAAGTAGCAAATACAAGCTATGCAATTTGTTAGAGATGCAAATGATGCATATGCAAATGATATGAGGTGGTATCTTAGGTTAAAAATTGGGGTATGACAGATTCTTAATCTAAATAGTGTCTTCCTTCTAATCCTTCAAGAAAGGTCTAAACTCAGCATGAGTGCCCTCATGTTTGTCCAAACGAGTAGCCAAACTTGCTTGATTTTGTTGAAGCTTGTCCAAGGTGTTCATCAGAACAGAGACAGAAGGTCCAGCAGAAGAAGCATCAAAGCTATTGTCTATAACAGGAGGGTTTGCATCAACTTCAATCATGAGAACATCTTCAGGATTTTCCTCAAAAGGAATGTCTTCATGATATTCCAGAACAGGAATTTCAGCTTCTGAATGTTCTAGGGCTTTAAGTATCTCAGCCAGATTTGTTGGAGGAGTTTGAGCAGCAAGTTCTGACGGGTATTCAACTTCTGGGTATACCATAGCTGGTGCTTTATCAGAGGGGTTCTCCCTAAGCCAGTTGAATAAAAACTAAAAATCTCCAGTTAGAACCTTGTATGGATGTGGCTTCCACACAACAATTGCTAGAGGTTGTAGTTCTTCAAGATCATCAACCATAGACTCCTTCTCAATCACAGGCTTCCAGTTTGTGATAGGATGATAGTACTTACCATCATCATACTCCAAACAAAATCCAGAAGAACTAGGAGCAGCAGCCAAACACTCTTTCTAAAGCATCAAAAAGTCAGCCTGAATCTCTCTACCAATGGTTCTCCAAAGCCTACCAGCATTAACATGATCCAATCTGGTATCATATGCAATCTTCAGAGCTTCTACACCTATTCTAACTTTAAGTTTTAATACATAAAAAAGTATATCAATAGAAGGTTTAGGTGGTGATTTTCTGGGTGGAGGGATAGGTAGATGAAGATTTACAGAAGATATTGGTTTATCTGAATGATAGATGGCATAAGGTTGAGATTCTCTTTCAAGATCAAGCAAAGATTTTGCTTCGTTGTCGGAGTCCAAGACTACAACAACAGGGTCAGGACGAGGTTTAGGTTTATAATTGCAAGAACGCATGAGGTTTTTGAAAGAGTCAGAATCAAAAGATTCAGATTCGGGGGTAGTGCAGATCACAACAGTGTCTACAGGAGTGTAGTTGGAATGTGGAGGAGGTTGAGAAGTTGAAATAGTTGCATGAGGAGGAATGATGATGTTGAGAGGTGTGGCTTCAAAAATAGGTTCAGAAACAGGGTGTTCAGAAGCAAGAATAGGCATTTCGCCTTTAGACTTGGGTGAGAGAGGAGGAGTAGGAACTTTGGGTGATGGAGATGGTTTAGCAGGGGCTTTTTCTGGTTGAATTTCTGGTTGAGAAACTGGAGAAGCTTTTGTTGATACAAACTTTGAATGTAAAACAAGTTCAGAACTAGGTTCAGAAATTACAATACTTGAAGATCGCTTCTTGTTAGGCCTTTCAGGTCCTTCTCCAAAAGACTTCCTCTTCTTCTGAAACTCCATCTTATTCTTTTCTTTCACATCTTCCTTTTCTTTCTCCACTTCCTTCTCCTTCTTTTATTTTTCTACACCGTTCTTCTCTAACTTCATGCGTTCTATCTTTTCTTTCTTTTTCTTCTTATCTTTCTTATTCTTCTTTTTCTTCTCTTCTTCTTTCTTTTCATCCTTCTTTTGCCTCTTCTTTTCTAATTCTTATTCTTTCTTCTGTTCCTCAGCTTTCTTGTCATTCCTTTTCTCTTCACGGATTGATGGAAGGTCTAGCTTTCGCTTTGTTCTCCTTTCTTGTTCTGGCACAACTTCTGGAACTTGATTCTTAGAAGTCAAGAGATTCTTCTTGCTTATCCAGATAGGATCATAGTCAGAACCAGCTTTTCTGTGCATAGCAATTTAATGAACAATAACTTCTGGTCGTTCATTCCTAAAGAACATCTCAAAATCAGCTAAAACAGGACCTCTTCTGGTTTTAACTTCTGGATTTATTTGAGGAGTGGAATCAATATACTGGATTATACCCATCTTCTTTAGAGTATGAGAATTCAGAGTACTCCCAATAATGGTGTAAGGATTATTGATTTTGCCAACAGCCTTCAGGAGTTCAACAATCTTTCTTTGAACTAGAAGATTTGTGATGATCCTCCCAAAAGGAATAACATTTCTCTTTTTGTTTGGATACTTCAGCCTGTTTTCGTCTCTAGAATCATTCACAGCATGCCACATGTGATTGAATATGATGTAAGGAATATTCACCTTTTTCTGAGTACCAATGCAATACATAATGTATTGTTGGTCCTTGTTGACGAAGTTTTATGAACTTGTTGATTTCCTATGGTAGAAACAGCCCAGAAGAATCTTAGTCCATACTTTGTATATAGTTTTCAGATCCTTAACTTCCTTGGACTTCTTTCCATTCTGAAAGCTTTCTGTGTAAACAACATCCTAACCAGTTCTAGGAGTTGCTTCAGTTACACCTTCATCGTTCACCAATCCAAACAACTATCTTAGAAGGGGTTCAGTTATTGAGAGAAGTTCATCATGAACAATGGAGAGAATTGCTTTGGGCATAACGGTTGCATGAACCCAAAATTACTTCACTAAATCTGGGTAGACTGGTTCACACAGATCATAGAACATATGTACCCATCCTTGAAACCTCGTATTTTCTGTAAGATGAGTCTCACGTTTCTCCAGATTTTCCGCATCTACCATTAACTCACAGAGAACTTCCAGCTGATCCCATGGAATCGAATAGGTTATTGGGGGAACAAGTTGTTGCTCTTGTTCTTGTTCATGTTTATGATGTTGCTGAGAAGACGAACCAACATTCTGATTTGAGGGGGAAGCCATTGAAGCACTTCTTAGATTACTGGGTTTCTTTTTACTGTTTAGAAATAGGGAGAAAAAGAGACAGAAATGCATATAACGCAAAATGATGAATGCGTGAAAAGAGGGAAAAAGATTATGAGAGGTTTTTAAATAGGCACGGATTTGAAACAAAATGCAATGAATTTATGAGAATGAACAGTTACAAAATGCAAAGAATCAGAATGCATTAAATGCAGAGTGACGTTAGGAGAGATAATGTGAAATTTGAAAATATTTGCACAGTTACGTAGGGCAGAGTCTCATCAACTGCACCCATGCTTGTCCCTTCAGAATGAACACGTGTTCATCATCTGGAATAGCTGGTGACACCTGTTTTGCTTTTAAAAGAAATTCTGAATCAACTTAGACATATGAAGCATTAGAGATAACAGAATCAGAACATCTAAATGATTAATATATTCAGAATATCTTATAAGAACATAAAAAGCATTTCAAATCTAATCCATATATCAGATCTTCTCATCCTTTCATTCTGGGCATAAATCCATACTGATATTCTTCAGAATGAACTTAAACCTATCTTCAGCAAGGGGTTTTGTGAAGATATCATCCCACTGATGTTTTGTATCCACAAAGTTTAAAGAAAGAACACCCTTCTGAACATAGTCCCTAATGAAGTGATGTTTAATCTCAATATGTTTAGCTTTAGAATGAAGAATTGAATTCTTAGATAAACAAATAACAGAAGTATTATCACAGAAGATAGGAATGTTACCCTCATATATCTGATAATCTTTTAGCTGACTCTTCATCCAGAGCATCTGTGTACTACATCCAACAGCAACAACATATTTTGCTTCTGTAGTAGAGAGGGAAATTGTAGCTTGCTTCTTACTGTACCAATAGATCAAATGACTTCCCAGAAACTGACAGCTTCCTGAAGTACTTCTCCTTTCAACTCTATCTTCAGCGTAATTAGCATCATAATATCCTACTAAGTTGTAATCTTCAGATCTTCTGTAGACTAAACCAACATTAGTAGTACCTTTCAGTACCCCAGAATTCTCTTAACAGCAATTAAGTGAGGTTTCTAGGATCTGATTGGAATCTTGCACACAGACAAACACTGAATAAAATATCAGGTCTAGAAGCAGTAAGATATAGAAGAAATCCAATCATATCTCTGTAGAGCTTCTAATCTACCTTCTTAATTACCTCATCCTTACCTAAAACACACGTTGGATCCATAGGAGTCTTTGCTTCTTTACTTTCTAAAAGGTTAAACTTATCCAGAAGTTCTTTCACATACTTGGTCTGATGAACATAAGTTCCTTCAGAAGTTTAATTGATCTGGATCCCAAGGAAATACTTGAGTTCTCCCATCATGCTCATTTCAAACTCTTCCTGCATAGACTTAGAAAACTCCTTTCCAAGTGTAGCATTAGATGTTCCAAATATAATATCATCAACATATATTTGACAAATTAAAATATCCTTTTTAAGTGTTTTACAAAAGAGAGTTGTGTCCACTTTTCCTCTAGTGAAACCATTATCCAGAAGGAAAGAACTTAATATTTCATACCAAGCTATAGGAGCTTGCTTTAATCTGTATAATGACTTCTTTAGCTTAAAAACATGTTCTTGAGACTTAGAGTCTTCAAAACCAGAAGGTTGATGAACATAGACTTCTTCATCTATATAACCATTTAAAAAGGCACTCTTAACATCCATCTGATACAGAGTGATGTTGTTCTAAGTGGAAAATGAAATTAACAAGCGAATAGATTCTAACCTGACTACTAGTGTAAAGGTTTCTGTATAGTCAATGCCTTCTTGCTGACTATATCCCTGATAGGGCTAGAAATGGTTGAGTTGAGTCGAACTCGCCTCAGCTCAGTTCGACTCGTAAAGAATTGGCCGCGTTCGAGCTCGAGTTCGTGACGAACTTTTTTTCCAGCTCAAACTCGACTCGCTAAGAATTGGCCGAGCTTGAGTTCGAGTTCGAGTTTATCTCGAACTTTTTTTTCAGGTCAAACTCGACTTATTAGAAGTTCACGAAAATCTCGATTCAACTTGTTAGGTTTATCTTGTTAGGCTCAACTCGCTTATTTCACGAACTTAAAAGTAATTTTTTTAAAGTCTATTTATATGTTTTTATATATATTTGACATTTTAAATTAATATTTTTTAATTAAAAAATATAAAAATAAAATAAAAGTTATATGATTAGAATTTATATGATGTTAATTTTATTTGTATAATTATTTGTAGAAATGTTTTGCTCACTAGAGAATATAAATTATCATTTAAAACCATTAGATTAAGATAAAATATGATACTAAGATTTAGAGCAAATATACAATCGAGTTGACTCATGAACCTAACGAGTCAATCGAGCAAATATAGTTAACGAACTTAGTTTTTAGCTCATACTCTGCTCATTTGGTTCATGAACCTAGTTCAACGATTTATTTTTCGAATTGAGTTCCAAACTATTTTCGAGTTAGTTTGGTTCATTGCTAGCCCTAATCCCTGAGCAACTAGTCTGGCTTTGTTTCTTACAACTTCACCTTTCTCGCTTAGCTTGTTTCTGATAACCCACTTTGTTTCAATGATATTGAATCCTTTTGGTCTTGTAGCCAGATCCCAAACATCATTCCTTGCGAACTGATTTAACTCTTCTTGCATGGCAAATATCTAGTCTGCATCTTCTAGAGCTTGATCAACCGAAGTTTGCTCGATCAGAGATATTAGACCAAATTGACATTTCGCATTGTTCTTAAGGAATGCTCTTATTCTGATAGGATCATCTTTCTTTCCAATGATCACTTCTTATGAGTGAGCAGAGTTGAGTCTAGAAGATCTTCTAACAGTTGGCTCTTCTGAAATTCTGAGATTCTCTAATGAAGCAGCAACTTGATCTTCTGAAACTTTATTTCTGGGTTCTTCAGGTTCTGAGATATAGATATCTATCTCTGCAAAATTCTCAAACTGCTTTGGCTTTTCAAAACCAAGCTTATCATCAAATTTGATATTGATTGATTCCTCAACTATCAGAGTTTCAGTATTGTATACTCTGTAGCCTTTATAGCGTTCAGAATATTCAAGAAGGAAACACTTCTAAGCCTTAGAATCAAACTTATGCAGATGATCGTTAGTGTTCAGAATATAACATATGCATCCAAAAGGATGGAAATATGAAATGTTGGGCTGTCTGTTCTTCAATAATTTATAAGGAGTTTATTTATAATAGGTCTTATAGAGATTCTATTTTGAACATAACATGCTATGTTAATTGCTTCTGTCCAGAAATGCTTAGCCATATTGGTTTCATTGATCATGGTTCTGGCCATTTCTTGTAGAGTCCTATTCTTTCGTTCTACATTTTTCTGTGGAGTTCTAGGACAAGAGAAATCATGGGCAATACCATTTTTTGAAATAAATTTCAAAGAATCAATTCTCAAATTCACCACCATGATCACTTCTAACCTTTAAGATTTTATATTCCTTCTCAGATTGAATATGAGTGCAGAAGTCAAAGAACACAGAATGAGACTCATCCTTGTGTTTCAAGAACTTTATCCATGTCCATCTGTTATAGTCGTCTACGATGACTAATACATATTTCTTACCTCTGATTGACGTTGT
The DNA here is from genome assembly GCF_029867415.1 of Vicia villosa. NCBI lineage: Eukaryota > Viridiplantae > Streptophyta > Magnoliopsida > Fabales > Fabaceae > Vicia > Vicia villosa. Next base: position 94,850,623 of record NC_081183.1, on the reverse strand, counting down.
TTTGATTGGGCCAAAAAGATCAATGTGCAGAAGTTCTAGCGGCCTAGAGGAAGAGACAACATTTTTAGACTTGAATGCAAGTTTTGAAAACTTCCCTTTTTGACATGCTTCGCAAAGAGCATCTGATTTATCTTTCAGATTAGGGAGTCCTCTGACCAGTTTAAGTATGTTAATCTGAGAAATCTTTCTCAAACTAGCATGACCTAATCTTTTGCGCCTGACCCACTGCTCTTCACTAACATACATAAGGCAAGTAACCTTTTGATTCTTAAGATCTGAAAGATCAATCTTATAAATGTTGTTCTTTCTCTTGCCTATAAATAGGATTAAGCCATGCTTCTGACTAATAGCTTTACAAGACTGATTAAAGATTATGTCATAACTGTAACACCCCTCTATTAACCCTGCGGCAATTAAACAAATATTAATCAGAGTAAACATGCGAGAGGTGTCACAATTCATAAAATAAAGAATACACACGTTCGGCACCTGTCATGCATTCACTGAAAACATTTGAAATTATAACTCATTAAATAAAGTCATGTTTACACAGCGGAATTGAATTATCAAGTCAACATACGTCATTAATGTATCAGACTCAAACAACATAAACAAAAAGAGTTATAAACGAAACTAAAAAACAATCGCGTTCCCAGTGTTACATCTACCAGAGCACGACACCGACACGACAACTAAACTGACTTATGAGCTAATCCTCACCAAGTCACGCCACTATCCTCAATCTGAAAAATGACAACAAGTAAGGGTGAGTCTCATGACAGTTAACCAATGTTATTGCATCATAAATAACAATATATCATAGTTATATCATTCACCCAATTGTTTCGTATTCAGACAAAACATCATCACACATCCACAGATAAACAGACAAGTCATCACATAACATATATAATCATGTTATAGAACAAATCATGCACATGTATGAAACTGACACTATGCATGTGGTACCAACATCATCAATGGGAAAACCCACCGACCGATCTATCATCATCCAGATACGGCCCTGCCAGCACTGATTCCACACAATGGGAATCTTGCCCTTCACTGAATCCTCTCATCTTTAGGATACAATCCTCATCTATGATTATGAATGCATGCAACAATATATACAACATCTTATCATCATTATCATATTATGAGTAGCATCATCTATACTCATTCATCGTCACCATCATCATTAAGAAGTATATTCATATATATACAATTGCATCATTCAATAAATCATATAATAATAAGTTACACGGATTCGTCAGTTCGAAAGTTACACGCCATTAACCTTCAGAAATCACAAAACAGCAAAAATCTGCAGTCACGCTGACCATACGCGTACTATACGCGTACTAACAGGGGTAAAAATCCACACAAGCACGCTCCATACGCGTACCATACGCGTATGAGCAGAACCAAAAATGCACACACAAAACACACACACCATATGTGTATCATACGCGTATGAACAGAGTCAAAATTCCACACAAAACATGCACATACGCGTACCAGCCAGGCATACGCGTATCGGCCACATACCATACGCGTACCATACGCGTACGAGCAGTAAGTGCATTCTGATGCACATCTGGGGAGCGTATCTTACGCGTATCATCCCCTCCATACACGTACCGTACGCGTATCATACGCAAATGAGTAGCAGTTCTCAGAACCTGCGACTTACCCATTCGTCTTCCTCGCGATTCCACCTGCACAGTCTGCGATTTGGGTCTAAAAACCAAAAAATTTCACATTCTAACATCACAGAATTCACCTAACAATCACAGTATATGATTCTATAATCGATTTTATTCATCATGCCCTAATTCTACTCAGTTACTAGGGATTTAACAGCCATAGATCCAATCTAAATGATGAACACAACAGAAAACCAGAATATAGAATTAATTAATCCAAACAATGCTTCTAATCCATACTATCATCCATAATACGATAATAAAGATTAAATGGAGAGTCTCCCCTTACCTTAGTCAAGATTTCTTGATCCTTGGCCTCTCCCTCTTCAGTTCTCCTTCACGCTCTTTGTTCCCAAAACTTTTGTTCTTTCACGTTCTTTCTTTGTTTCCCAATTCCCAATTGTTTTATGAAAATAATAATAAAATTAGTAAAAGAGTTACGATATCACACCCCCTTCTTTCACTTTTTCCTCACATGGCCCAAATGCCATAAACCATTATTTTCTATTATTTCCACAAACTCTTTATAATTCTAATTATTAATTCAATATTCTCATTAAATTAATATTAAAATTATACGGGTGTTACAACTCTCCCCCACTAAAAGAGTTTTTGTCCTCGAAAACATACCTCAGGTAAAGAGTTTTGGATAAGAGTCCTTCATCTGACTCTCTAGCTCCCAAGTAACATTTCCCTCAGCAGGTCCTCCCCAAGCTACTATAACTAAAGCTATTTCCTTGCCACGCAATTGCTTCAGCCTTCGATCTTAAATCTTCACAGGTAAAGTCTCAACTGTTAAGTTGTCTTTCACCTACACATCATCTACTTGGATCACATGGGACGGATCTGAAATGTATTTCCTCAACTGAGACACATGAAATACATCATGCAAATTTGGAAGCGTCGGCGGTAAAGCGATACGATAAGCTACTTCTCCCACTCTTTCAGAAATTTGGAATGGTCCGATAAAACACGGAGTCAACTTCTTCGACTTCAATGCCCGACCAATTCCTGTCATAGGAGTAACTCTCATATACACATGATCTCCCTCTTGAAACTCAAGTGTTTTCCTCCTCTTGTCATGGTAACTCTTCTGATGACTCTGAGAAGCCTTCATCTTCTCTTGAATCATTTTAATCTTCTCTGTAGTCTGTTGTACTATTTCTGGACCAATTACAGCACTCTCACCAGATTCGTACCAACATAACGGCGTCCTACATCTTTTACCATACAAAGCCTCAAACGGAGCCATACCAATAATCGAATGATAACTGTTGTTGTAGGTAAACTCAATCAAAGGCAGATAACTATCCCAAGTACCTCCTTTTTCCAACACACAAGCACACAACAAATCCTCTAACGACTGAATCGTCCTCTCAGTCTGTCCATCTGTCTGCAGATGATAAGCAGAACTTAATCTCAGCTTATTACCCAAAGCTTTCTGCAAACCTTCCCAGAACTTAGACGTAAACCTCGGATCTCTGTCTGACACGATACTTGAAGGAATACCATGCATGCTGACTATCTTCTTAATATACAATTGAGCAAGCTTCTCCATCGGGTAATCCATTCTTACCGGTATAAAATGTGCAGACTTCATCAACCTGTCTACCACGACCCAGATAGCTTCACAATTCTTGATAGTTCTCGGCAAACCCGACACAAAAACCATTGATATGCTATCCCACTTCCACTCAGGAATAAACATTGGTTGCATAAACCTAGATGGTTTCTAATGTTCAATTTTTGACTTCTGACACGTCAAACAAGAATACACAAACTCAACAACTTATTTCTTCATTCCAGGCCACAAAAACAACTTTTTCAAATCATGGTACATCTTGGTAGCACCAGGATGGATACTTAACCCACTTCGGTGTCCTTCTTCCAAAATACGCTTTCGGAGTTCAGCAATATCAGGAACACAAACTCGGTCACCAAACCTCAGAATACCATTCTCGTCAACTCTAAATTCACCACTCTTGCCTTGGTTAATCAAAGTCAACTGATTAATCAATTCTACATCAGTTTTCTGACTTTCTCTGATCTCTTCAAGAATACCACTAGTCAGCTTCCGCATACCCAATTTAACACTAGTAGGAGTACCTTCACACACTAAACTCAAGTCTCTGAATTGTTCAATAAAATCCAATTCCTTCACCATCAGCATAGACATATTCAATGTCTTCCTACTCAATGCATCAGCAACCACGTTTGCCTTACCCGGATGGTAATTCAAACCAAAATCATAATCTTTCTGAAATTCTAACCACCTTCTCTGCCTCATATTCAGCTCTTTCTGATCAAAGAGATACTTCAGACTCTTATGATTACTGAACACCCCAAATCTCGAACCAAACAAATAGTGTCACCACAACTTCAAAACAAAAACCACAGCTGCCAACTCCAAATCATGAGTTGGATAATTCCTATCATGCACTTTGAGTTGTCTTGACGCATAAGCGACTACTTGTTTATTCTACAAAATCAAGATGAGCACTAGTCAACCTCCTCTTCAGCTCTTGGAATCCTTCTTCACACTTTGCATCCCAAATAAAGGCTTGACCTTTCCTGGTCAATTTAGTTAACGGCAATGCTAACTTTGAAAATCCTTCAATGAACTTTCTGTAGTAACCTGCAAGACCAAGAAAACTACGAATCTCTGACACTGACTTCGGAGCATCTCACTGAGATACAACTTCTATCTTTGTAGGATCAACAGCAATACCATTCTTAGAAATCACATGTCCAAGAAAACTGACCTCTTCCAACCAGAATTAACACTTCGATAGTTTGGCAAAAAGTTGCTTCTCTTTCAACAGCTCTAACACAGTTCAGAGATGCTCCACATGTTCTTCCTCACTCGTAGAATATATCAGGATATCATCTATAAATACCACTACGAACTTGTCGAGATAAGGGTGAAAGATCCTGTTCATATATTCCATAAAGACACCAGGTGCATTAGTAACTCCAAGCGGCATTACAGAATACTCGTAATGTACATACCTCGTTCTAAAAGCAGTCTTCTGAATATCGTCATCTTTCACACGAATTTTGTGATACCCAGACCTCAGATCAATCTTACTAAGTACACATTCTCCAACCAACTGATCCATCAAATCGTCAATCCTCGGCAATGGATACCGATTCTTGATAGTCACTTTGTTCAGTTGTTTGTAATCGACACACAATCTCATCGAACCTTCTTTCTTCTTCACTAACAACACAAGCACACCCCACGGAGAAACACTAGGACGAATGAATTTCTTTTCAAAAAATTCTTCTAACTGCTTCTTCAGTTCAGCCAACTCAGACGGCGACATACGATACGGTGCCATCAACACTGGACTAGTTCCCGGAACCAAATCAATAGAAAACTCCACTTCTCTTTCCGGTGGTAATTCATTCACATCTTCTGGAAAAACTTTTGGAAACTCACATACCACAGGTAATTTGCTACTCGCCACTTTTTCTTTAACATTCCTCAATGCGATTAACATAAACACTGTTGCACCATCTCCGATAGCCTCATTCACCTGTCTAGCTGTCATTTCCAGATCATCAGTACTAACCTCTTCAGGGAAAATTACCATCTTCGCAAAACAGTTGATATGAACACGATTGAATTCCAACCAGTTCATTCCTAGGATTACATCGAGTTGTTTCAACGGAAGGCACACTAAGTCCATCCCGAATTCTCTACCAAAAATGTCAACCGGACAATTCAAGCATGCAGACGAAGTAGTTACTGAACCCGACGCAGGAGTGTCAATAACCATACTTCCATTTATGTCAGATATCTCAAGATTTAACCTCTCAGCACAATCCAAAGAAATAAAAGAGTGAGTTGCTCCAGTATCAATAATCGCAACTAAAGGTGTGCCATGAATGAAACACGTACCTTTAATCAACCTGTCCTCTAGAGTAGTCTCTGACCCGGTTAAAGCAAAAACCTTTCCTCCCAATTGGTTCTTCTTCGGTTTAGGACAATTCGGACTGATGTGACCCTCCTCGCCACAGTTATAGCAAGTCACGGCCGTCTTCTTACAATCAACAACAATATGGCCCACTTGGTCACACTTGTAACACTTCTTCTGATCAAGCTTGCGCTCATTCCTACGACGTCCCATCTCTCCATAATTATAACATCTGATACGAGCACTGGAATCTCCCCCACTGGGTTTCTTCCAATCAGTAGGCTAGCCTCTACCATATGGTTTACCTCTATCCATATGTTTCTTCCCTTTTCTGTCAACTAACTCGCGAGAGTGAGATGACTTGAGCTTGATGTTATCTTCCTCAAAAATTCTACTACAATCCACCAAGTCAACAAACCTTCGAATCCTCTGTGTTATACCCCAAAATTTGCCCGCATCTTTTTCAAAAAAAAAAGAAGGCAACAAACTTCTGTCTAAAAATTGAGAGTTTCATATAATCTTGGATTTTATTTCCTGATTTTATGAATACTCGGTTTTTTTCAGAATTTTCTTATACGGTATTTTGGTTCGCTGTTGAATTTATTCTTACACAAACGCCAAGTACTGTTTATCACTTCACACACGCTGTTTATTTGAGATTTATTTGCAAATAAATAGTACTGACGCAATTGGTACAGAATTAAATTTTGCAGGCACAGAGTCCGGGATTCAGACTGTACTGGTAACAATTAAATTATTATTAGTTTTTGTTTCCCACTAATTTTTGTACTATATTATTATTATTATTTTCAAAATCTCTTCTATTATAATCAAAATCTCTTCCTTTCTTTTCAAATCTCTTTCTTTCAAATCAAATCCTAACTTTATTCTATACATCTCTCTTTTTCAAACCCTGCCATACATTTTTTTTCAAATCCTACTACCACTCAAATTTACCTTTTTTGTACGGAATCACTTCATTCCCCAACGTCTCTATCCTTCTTTTCACTCTATAAATACCTCTCATAAATTCTCACATCAAATTTCAACTCATCTCTCTCATTTCTACCTCATATTTATTTTCTCTTCTTCCCTGACAAAAATGGCAAAATGGATGGATACGTGTTTTCTTATGGTCATCACTGTCTTGGTGGTAATCATGTCCTTTTTCTATCTACATAGTCCTGAAAAATGCGGACCTGGGTTGCTTACACTCCCGATCATCTATATGTTGTTATTTATAGCATGGGTTTTTAATCGTCATTTTTAAAGTTTGTCGTATCTTTTTCTTTCAAATAATGTACCGTTTATTTGTCGTACTGTTCATTATATTATGTAATATTTGTACTGTCAGTGTTAAATGTCGTATTATCTGTCGTACTGTTGTTTAATTATCCAGATAATATTTTGTGTTTTCTGCCAGTTAAGTATTTATTTTTCTGTGCATTAAATATTTGTCAGGGTTATTATCGGTAATTTCGTTCGCGTACAGTATATTTTATTTATTTATTATGTTTGTGTTTTTCTAAAAACTCATGTAAATAAATTTTCACCATTAACACAACAAAAAACAAAAAGAAAAAATTAGCTTTAACTGTTGGATTTTCACTTTAACTGCTACGTTAATGCCTAAACAGTCAGTTGACATTCAAACTTGCTGACACTGCAATTCTCTGTGTTTTGTACCATCAATCAAATCAACCCTTTTGCATTTCAAAATTCCAAGACTTTTTTTCTAGAAGTCTTCTGATAATCACATGATCAGCAGAGACTCAGCACTGCACAAAAATCAGGTACGTTTAACTGTCTCCTACGCGAACAGTCCCTAATTAGGGTTTTTGTTTTTTTCAGGAGAACAAGTTTTTTGAGACCTCAAATGGATTTCATGGACCTTGTAATACGGTGAACTGACTTTATTTGAAATGTTGCGTATAGCAAGAGTCGCCACCGACTTTTATTTTATCCAATTGGAAAGGCAGAAAGAACAGGAAAGACCTTAGAAAGATTTTGAGTTCGGGGGGTAGGTTATACAAAGGGAAGGTGTAAGGCAACCTTTGCATCCATGGTTATCCATGGGCTCTTAATTTCTTAGCTCACTTGTTTGTTTGAATTGTTTGAAAAGTGTCGTGTGTGAATGGTAAAAAGATTTCATTAAGGACTTTAGCTTGTAAATAAGCGTAGCCTTGTTTGAAAGTATTTGAAAAGGAGGTGTGAAAAGCATTTGAAAGTTTGATTTGATTGTGAGCAAGCATTTAAGAACTACCTACCCTAAGTTAGTCTTTCATGTTCTTTAAGTCTTTCAGGCGAAAGGGTCTATCCATACCATGAGAAGGCAGGAAGTCATTCGAGATATCATTCGCCATGAGACTATACCTGCCCTTTGATGTCTTTGATGTATGCCTTTGAATTTTTGGCATTCAAGAGATTCTTCGAATCTTGACTTGATTGCCCCAGATTGATTGGGCAAACCATGTCATGCCCCTTGTATACGCAGGAGACATTGCTTCTCGGAGTAATCTTGTTTGTCGGGATAACTTTCAGTCATTAGTTACCCTATGCAAATTTTTTCTGTTGCCAACGTTTGAAATTATGTAGCAGAATTTGTTTAATAATGAATTCATGAGATGCAATGCATACGTTTGTCTTGAGTTTTTGAAAAAACATTAAAACAAGAGATGTAAAAGCGTGATATTTGTAAAAACATGCTATTTTTGTAGAAGCAAAATATCGACTCAACATTTTAGTAAACTTTAAGGAGTCGGGATACCTTTTTGGTGACAGTATGCTTTCAAACTAACCATGCTTCAGTTAGGACTTTTAAGGGTTGTGATCGGTAAAATAACAAGTGTACTATTTTGCCTATGTAGTAATAATAGGGAAATTCCCCGAATGTCGATCTCAAGGACTGCACGTTAATATCGAGTTTAAATAATGGTTCAATTAAACAAAAACTATATTTGGAGTTTTGTTTGCAAATTGTGACTAAAAATAATTAAAATAAGCAGAAAAGTAAATTGGCTTTCTGACAAATATGAGTATTATGCTAGGGTAAAGTGTGTGATTGTTCCTGTAATAACCTTGGATTTAGATCTCTTCAACAAGTTCATAACCTTTAATTACCGCCCTTTAAATTATTTTCCCCTAATTCCTTAGCGGGAAAACCTTTGAACATTCATCCTAAATCTAAGTCCTTAGAGAATTATGATGAAATCAAGCCTTTATATTATCAAGAGTTAACCAGTAACTATAGGGTATCCCTAGTCCTAGGTGATATCTACTATAGTCTAATCGTACAAAAACCTTAACAACCGCTGTCCAGCTGGTTGTTAACCGTAAATCAATCTTGTTGGTCCGACAAAGAAAGCATAAAAACCTTGTACAATTAAATTAAATAAGAAAACAAATCTATTGATGAACTCAGGAATTCAAAATCATTACAAAATCAAATCAGGGACACCCCTAGCATTAGAGTTTAGTTACTCATATTGTTCAAAGAAAACAAATTATAAAATAGATACATTATAAGAATTGAGATGAAAGTTGATCTTCAATCGCTCCCGTTCATGAAGACCTTCTTCTCTCCCAAACCCTTGTTTTCTCCAATCTTCAATCTTGTCTCTTCTCTCGGTCAAAAAGTCCTCTAATTCATCGTTAAAACTCTTCTAAATAGTGCAGACTCACTTAGGTTGATTGGAAGTACCCAAAATGCCCCTTGGGTCAACACTTAATAAAAAATCACAAAAATCAGCAAAATCAGCGTTTTAGCCAACACTGGCCGTGTCAGGCAACACGGGTGGCCGTGTTGGCCTCCTGAACTTAATTTTTCAAAATCACACTCAGCACTGCTAACACGGGTGGCCGTGTTAGGTAACACGGGCCGTGTTGGTCCTTAACTTTAGAATTTGGATTTGCGTTCTTCATGAAAGTTGTAGCCCTTTTCGTTAGCGAAATTTTGCCACCGGAACCGCGTCATTCCGAGTTACGAAGCTCCAGTTATGATCAAAATACTACACGCATGTCACGATTTTCAACTTCTTTTACACCAAGACTTATGCAATTTCCATCTGATCCAGAATTAACCTACAACCACCAAGTAGAGAGATCAAAAGCATCTAAAAAGACATGATAAAGGGCACAAAAACATAATGCAAGCAATTAACTAATATTAAAGGAATCAACGAAAAACTCTTGAAAACAACCACAAAGTGTTACCAAGTATGACGATCTTATGCCGAATTTATGACGAAATTAAGTAGAAATGGTGACCGATCACAACCCCTAACTTATCTCATTGCTTGTCCTCAAGTGATGCAAGAGATCAAACCGAGGTCACCTTAAACTTTTCTTTTCCACAACATAGTCGATGTCTTTCGCAACTTACTTCCCTTTCTTGATTAAGCTTTTGGACTTATCGAACCTTGTTGTCCATCACACTTCACAACAGAGTGTATTTCACCTGCAAACTTTTCACACTTCTCACATTGTCTCTCGGGGTTAGAGTGTTTTTCGTTCAACATCACGATATGCAATATCAACCCTTGACTTTGCATACATCCTACTTTCACTACACAAAAAGAATTCACACACTTTTGAGGACTTTTTAGGTTGTAACGGGGCTGAGGTGGAAGGAAGGATAAACAAGAGATTGATATGCAAATGGTTTATGAACTAGCACTTATATTATTTTTCTTGTCTTTGTGTTCGATTTTGTGTGAGGGGGTTTCTTCTTAGACTCTCCTTTTTACCTAATTACCGGGTAATCAACATCGTTCGAGTCTTTCAAATCTTTTTAGGCAAGTGTTTCAAACAATTTTTTTCTTTTTTTTTCTTGTGCTTTACACACTTTTTTTTTCATATCACACTTGCCCTTTATTTTTTTAAGCACCGCCCCAAACTTACAATTTCACACAAGTTCAAAAGAAACAATAATTACACAAGTGCCAAACAAAAATGATAGAATTATGGTTAAGGATGACATGTGTGGGTTTAACAAACAAGGGGGGATGGCTCAACGGGTTTAACGAGGGATAAAACAAAAATAAATGAAGGACGGAAAGGCTCTGGGGAGAACAAACAAGTGCCTCAGTGTGTGATTTCATATTTGTACTGTGTCTGTAGGACAAACGCAAAATTAGAGAGATAAAGTCATACCTGATTTCACTCTCATGATGATCTTTACATGTGTTTGGCATTTTATGTTCCTCACCATGTAGGCTAAGTTTGCAGCTTCAACACTCCCTTTATGTCATGTGACTTTCCTTTCCGGCTCGATTTCACCACTTACCTTCTCAGTCCAGTTCTTCAAGTTGCGTCTAACACTTTCGGCTATGTCCACTTCCAAAGTACCTCAAGAGATTAAGTTCAGATTGCACCTTTCATCCACTAACTACCAATCATCATTCATTCGGCATCCATCACTCAATTTATAACACAATGTCAACACAACACACAAACAAAAAACAAAAATGGAAAACAACTAAAAGCAAATGAAAAGAACCCCTCCCACACTTGAACTAAACATTGGCCTCAATGTTTTAGAACAAGCCTTGGAGAGGTTACTTACAGAGGGTATTGCACTCCAATGATCACTTCCGAGCTTTCACTAGAGATGCCCTCTTTTATTTTCTGAAAATAAAACAAACAAATAGAGAAATTAATTATTAAAACCGTGGGTTGCCTCCCACGGAGCGCTTCGTTTAACGTCGCATGGCTCGACGGTCCATTCCTCTTGTTAGGGTGGCATATATGACACAAAGAACACATCATCTTTTTTCTTTCTTTTGTTTGGTAGCAATCCCATGAACTTAAAGTATTGATGATGTTGCTGCCAAATCCTCTTTAGCTTGATTTTATTGAACAAGGCATAAATTTCTTCCAATACTTTGTCAATTTCTTGTCTTTTATCTGCCTTGTTATAAAAATATTTCTTGGGGATACTCTGTTGTTGAAAATTTTCTTGTTGGATGTCCACATCTTCACAAATTGTTAAATTTGTGGTTTTATCCAAAACTCGATCATCTTCAAGTTTCTTTATTTTCCTCTTCCACATATTTCTTTTTTACCTCAAATTCTTCTATTCTTACTGCATCCTCTTCATCTGATGTTATGCATTTTTCTCCTGGTTCAACATATTCTTCTTCCAACTCTAACTTTCTCCAAATAAACCTATCTGGATAAAAGTTAGCTTCCTTACATTCATTCATAAGGATTCTTACCTCTCTCTTATATGCTTTAAAAATTTTAGTCGCCTCTTCCAAGGTTACTCTTGAATCAGGCGACCAACATGCAGGAGATACAGGTGGCAATGTATCAAAACAATACATAGCTACAAAACTCAGACAATTTGTTAGTAGCAAAGTAGAGAAGAATTCATGAAGCAAAAATAATCAGACTTTATTTTTCTTTTCTTTTTTATAATAAAACCAAATTCAAATAAACAAAAACAAAAACAAATTTTTAGTTGACGAGCAACAAAATTTCAATTGAACTAAAATCAAAACTCTATATTTTAGCAGTCCCCGGCAACGGCGCCAAAAACTTGATCGGTAAAATAGCAAGTGTACTATTTTTCCTATGTAGTAATAATAGGGAAATTCCCCGAATGTCGATCTCAAGGACTGCACGTTAATATCGAGTTTAAATAATGGTTCAATTAAACAAAAACTATATTTGGAGTTTTGTTTGCAAATTGTGACTAAAAATAATTAAAATAAGTAGAAAAGTAAATTGGCTTTCTGACAAATATGAGTATTATGCTAGGGTAAAGTGTGTGATTGTTCCTGTAATAACCTTGGATTTAGATCTCTTCAACAAGTTCATAACCTTTAATTACCGCCCTTTAAATTATTTTCCCCTAATTCCTTAGCGGGAAAACCTTTGAACATTCATCCTAAATCCTAAGTCCTTAGAGAATTATGATGAAATCAAGCCTTTATATTATCAAGAGTTAACCAGTAACTATAGGGTATCCCTAGTCCTAGGTGATATCTACTATAGTCTAATCGTACAAAAACCTTAACAACCGCTGTCCAGCTGGTTGTTAACCGTAAATCAATCTTGTTGGTCCGACAAAGAAAGCATAAAAACCTTGTACAATTAAATTAAATAAGAAAACAAATCTATTGATGAACTCAGGAATTCAAAATCATTACAAAATCAAATCAGGGACACCCCCTAGCATTAGAGTTTAGTTACTCATATTGTTCAAAGAAAACAAATTATAAAATAGATACATTATAAGAATTGAGATGAAAGTTGATCTTCAATCGCTCCCGTTCATGAAGACCTTCTTCTCTCCCAAACCCTTGTTTTCTCCAATCTTCAATCTTGTCTCTTCTCTCGGTCAAAAAGTCCTCTAATTCATCGTTAAAACTCTTCTAAATAGTGCAGACTCACTTAGGTTGATTGGAAGTACCCAAAATGCCCCTTGGGTCAACACTTAATAAAAAATCACAAAAATCAGCAAAATCAGCGTTTTAGCCAACACTGGCCGTGTCAGGCAACACGGGTGGCCGTGTTGGCCTCCTGAACTTAATTTTTCAAAATCACACTCAGCACTGCTAACACGGGTGGCCGTGTTAGGTAACACGGGCCGTTTTGGTCCTTAACTTTAGAATTTGGATTTGCGTTCTTCATGAAAGTTGTAGCCCTTTTCGTTAGCGAAGTTTTGCCACCGGAACCGCGTCATTCCGAGTTACGAAGCTCCAGTTATGATCAAAATACTACACGCATGTCACGATTTTCAACTTCTTTTACACCAAGACTTGTGCAATTTCCATCTGATCCAGAATTAACCTACAACCACCAAGTAGAGAGATCAAAAGCATCTAAAAAGACATGATAAAGGGCACAAAAACATAATGCAAGCAATTAACTAATATTAAAGGAATCAACGAAAAACTCTTGAAAACAACCACAAAGTGTTACCAAGTATGACGATCTTATGCCGAATTTATGACGAAATTAAGTAGAAATGGTGACCGATCAGGTTGTAACGTGGCTCGGTTCACAGTTTTAAGAAACAAAAGATAAAGGCTCAAAATTTGATTTTACCCACCCCTCTTCGTGATGATCTTCAGTCCTAAGCTCAGTTAATTCAACTTATGCATTCAGGTTCCGAGAGACTTTTGGATTTGCACCTTCGATAATGATGATGGTTCACAAGCAAAGAGAGCTTTTGAGATGGCAGTCACTTCTTCCTTTTGATAGTCACAACATTGTGTTGTTCAGGAATTTATTGACTTCTCTTTTTTCATCTTTTTGATATCCCTAACTTTTGCCTGAACTGTCTATTATGAGCTTACAGTCAGCGGGATGCCTTGATTTTTGCCTAAGTTATCTTTTTTGTTTTTTGACTTAGCAGACTTTTCTTTGTATGTATCATTTTCATTTTTTTTTGTGAAAGATATGGACTGCCTTACTTAATGATTGATGAACCATCATTGGCTTTTGATTGACCTCTCCATCACTTCTTTGATGTGCGCGGATGAACTCTTGTGATTGAAACCTTTGTTGAAAGGTGTACTAAATGATTCTCTTAAAATAGAATGCACAGCTAAATTAAGTGAGAACTACCCTGCCCCAGGTTATGATCAAGGATTTTAATTAGTACAAGAAAGAAACTTCTACTTCTTAGGCTCAAAGGGGTTGACAAGGGATTAACATCCTTATATCTCCACTGTTTAGGAATTGAAACAATGCATGTACATCGTCAGCATAGTCCGCTCAAAAGCATACTGTATGAGGTTGCGGTATTATCCTCGTCATCCTCCCTCAAAAGGCTTACAGCTTAGCTGGAGTCGAGTATCACAAAACATATGCATAGTAAAGACGCAATTTAGAATGAGTGATAGCGAAATAATTTATTCAAGACAAACATATGCAATGCACTGATGATGATTATTAAAACAGATAATGTCTATCATAAGCCGAATGTTTAAACAAACAGAATAGGAATTGCGCATGAAAGTAGATCTAATGATCCAGAAGTTCGTCCATCTAGACGTCAATCATTCTTGTCATGACTAGTTATAGGAGCGGTGGTTATCACAGGAGTTTTCAGGAGGGTTGAATTTGATTCCCCCGTCATCGACCAGATCTTGAATCTTATTCTTCAACGTCCAGCAATCGTTTGTGTAATGTCCAGGACTGTTGGAATGGTACGTGCACCTCACATTGAGTTTATATCCAGGAGTGGAGGTGTTAGAATTCTTAGGAGCATCCCTCAGAGTAATCAATTTGATCTTCAACAGATATTGTAATGCCTGAGTCGACGATATTTTGATCTTGGTGAGTTGACTATTAGGCGCGTCTGGCTTGCGTTGTTGTTGTGGAACTGGTGTAGAGATTCAGAATATTCGGAATTCGAGCTTCCGAAATGTGTATCTGATAAGAATATTTCATAATGTCCGGGGTTCGAGCTTCCAGAATGTATATCTGATTGGAACTTTCAGAATGTTCGGGGTTCGAGCTTCCGGAATGTATATCTGATTGGAATGTTTCACAAGTCTGGGGGTCAAGCTTCCAGAATGTTCATCTGATTGGAACTTTCAGAATGTCTGGGGTTCGATCTTCCGGAATGTATATATGATTTGAATGTTTCAGAAGTCTCGGGGTCAAGCTTCCAGAATGTTCATCTGATAGAGATTGATTTGTTGATGGTATCTGTCTGACCAGTTAGTCGACATTAAAAAGTGATATGGTCGCGTCTATGTCTGAAGAATTCCGACTTTCGTCTTTGAATGTTCTTCTTTGAGAATCATGCTCACCATATCGAGTGGGTCATCGCCTCTGATTCGGGATACCTATGAAAATTCGAAGGTACATGGCTAGAGGAAAATAAATCCTCTTGCCCCTTGATAGGTACTGAGTCTCTGAATTGGAAGGTACGTGGCCAGAGGAAAATAAATCCTCTTGCCCCTTGATAGGTACGGTGTCTTTGATTTGGTAGACATATGGCCAGAGGAAAGTAAATCCTCTTGCCCCTAGATAGGAATTTCGTCCTTGATAAGAGCACCTGAAATTGTGCGTCCTAAATTCCTGGGATTCTTGAAAGGGTTAGTTAACATGTGATGTTATGATGTCATGCAGATGTAACGCATTAAGTAAAGCATAAGGTAATAAAGGACTAAATGTCCTACGGGAAAATCATGCAAGAAAACAGAGGGTTAAAGCATACGGTAATGAGGACGGAATGTCGTATAAGAAAATCCTGCAAGGAAACAGAAGGTTAAAGCATATGGTAATGAGGACGAAATGTCCTTCAAGCAAATCCTGCAAGGAAATAGAAAGGTTAGATAACAAACAAGTCACACAAGAGTCCTTAGGTTTAAAGGCTTGCATGAAGTATGACCAGGTAACTACCCTTCCCCAAAGGTACTTCTAAGGATAAGGATGATATCAGCAACGGGTTCTACCAAGTTACTCAAAATTGTCAACCCCTCCAAAGCACCCTCGAACATGGTACATGCATACCACACAATGATACTTTGAGAAAGAGCCTATCTGAGTTGTAGTATCGGGTAGCGACTATGCCCTTAACATGCATCAAGAGTAGTCCCCCCACTACGTTCCTAAAGGCCAAGATGGGTTAAAGGTGACTAAAGGTCCTTAAGTTCCGACTCACCTACAGATATCCACACGAACCTCTCTCATGCAAAAGAGGCATGCGAACACCCATAGAGGCCTAACTTAAGCGTGAACTCTCATATTGACCAATCCCAAGCATGCACAAGGGAGGTCGCCATGACTATGCCACTCCTATCTTAAGGTGCACTCGAATCCGGGTATAGGATTCATCTTCCATTCAATACCCAAAACAACCTTGAAGAATAAAGCAAGCAAACAAACAATTATTAAAGTGATCCTAAACTTTAAGGTAACCCCTCTTTTAATTCGAAAGCATCCCCAGCAGAGTCGCCAGTTCTATCATACGGTGAACTGACTTTATTTGAAATGTTGCGGATAGCAAGAGTCGCCACCGACTTTTATTTTATCCAATTGGAAAGTCAAAAAGAACAGGAAAGACCTTAGAAAGATTTTGAGTTCGGGGGGTAGGTTATACAAAGGGAAGGTGTAAGGCACCCTTTGCATCCATGGTTATCCATGGGCTCTTAATTGCTTAGCTCACTTGTTTGTTTGAATTGTTTGAAAAGTGTCGTGTGTGAATGGTAAAAAGATTTCGTTAAGGACTTTAGCTTGTAAATAAGCGTAGCCTTGTTTGAAAGTATTTGAAAAGGAGGTGTGAAAAGCAATTGAAAGTTTTATTTGATTGTGAGCAAGCATTTAAGAACTACCTACCCTAAGTTAGTCTTTCGTGTTCTTTAAGTCTTTCAGGCAAAAGGGTCTATCCATATCATGAGAAGGCAGGAAGTCTTTCAATTGGATGTGATCGGGTCATCGAGATATCATTCGCCATGAGATTATCCCTGCCATAAAGAGGGCAGGTAGTCTAAGGAAAGGATATAATAGTCATTAGGTAACAGTAAGGATACCTTAGCAATCGGAGGGACTATCACCATTTAATCGAGGGACAAGATCATATTTATCGTAGGCAACTCGAACGAACTATGATCTTTTATCGGAGGGACACGGTGATTTTAATTCGTAGGCAGCAGGCTAAGATATCCCTACGCTCGAAGGGACTTGACTATTTGATCGAAATCGAAGGCAAGAGGCAACAAGAAGGGTACCCTAAAGGTGCGTGTGTGCAGCAATCACGTGGTTTGAATTCAGTTATGTTATCTTGATTAAGGTGAGCTATCGTTCAGTTAATTAGCCTTGTCACTCCCTACTTTACTAACCACGCAGTTATTATTGACAGAAAATAAATTGTGAAAATTAAATCCTACGCTATTACAGAGCTTCGGGGTTGGGGGATACATAATAAAAACCGGGGGATGCGGAAAACATAAATTAAATCCTATTTACTATTACATTCGAAAATTTGCAACCTATACAACTTCTAGAATTAAATAACAGAATTTAAATAATTAAATAAATAATTAAATAACAGCATAATTTAATAAAAGACGAAATTTAAACAAACATGCGACATTCAAGAGTTTTTAGATGAGAAGAGAATCGTAAATTGAAATTTGAGTTTAAAGATGAGTGAAAAAATAAATCTAAGCCTAAATTAATTAAATTAAAATTAGATCAATAAAGTTAATTAAAATCAAACCAAAATTAAATTGATAAAACTTAATTAATAAGTTAAAATTATTTAACTAATTATAACCTAAAAATAAATTAAATTGATTTTCATTTGTTAAAAAGAAAATATTATATTTTTTTTTAAAAAAAAAGAAAGAAAAAAAAAAGAAAATAAGAAATAAGAGAAATAACAAACATAATAAATAAATAAAAAATTAATTAAATGAACCTGGGCGTATTATTCAGTGGGGCAGCCTCCTGGGGGTGTACCATAAACGTCTGATTTCCTAGACGTCTGATTTACTGGTTGTTGGATCTGACGGTATACCACTCTTGTATCAACTTGTAATTTTGAAGAAAATTTAGAATTCGAATTTTAAATTTCAGCTAGTTTCAATCCAAATCAATTATTCAAACATCATCTCTGAACTTCATTGAACCTATCTAAATAAATTCTAAGCATCAAAACCTCACAAATCGAGCTACACAAGCCACAGTTTGTTCAATCAAAAATCAACTCGTATCTGATCATTCATGCATGTTTAATAAGATGTAGACATATATTTGTGTTTAGATTGGTGCTCTGGTCGTTTCTGGAGCTCTAATTGAGTTTTAATGGCCGTTTGTAGAATATACCATTTTAGGGTTCTTAAGCTAAAATTTTGGATTTTTCGCTAGAGGCAGAATTAGACAAAACTAATGGCATATTTGAACTCCGTGGATCAAGGCTAGTTGACTTCATAGGTCGCAAATTTTTTTTGCATGAGTTTACCCCTATTCGCTATTTTGCAGGTTTGAGAATCACTTATTACAGCGTTGTTCTCACAAAAGCGCTGTTAAATGTGGTGGCGAGAGGTTGAAGATGATGAGGTGTCCTCACCTGAGTGGCCAGTATGCGCGCGCGTTTTAAATTAATTTTTCTCTGATTCAGTGCTTTACGGGTGATACACGTGCCATGCTCCTTCGCTTCCAGGCCATCTGATCTCATTAATTCCTCCATCCAACGTGCTTGAACGCTCATCCTTACCATAGACCTTCCTATTAACCACACCAGCTCATCAATTAATATGTTTTTCTATTTTATTTTATTTACTTCTAAAATTAATTTAAAATAGTTTAAAAAATCAAAAAAATATAATAAAAATATTTTTAGGTTTATAAAATACTCTAATATTTTTTGACACAAAAATATTTTATTTTTCTTAATAATTAAAATATTTTGTTTAATTAATTAGTATATATTTATATATTTGCTTTTTAATTATTTCAACCAATCAAAAAATCAGAAAAAATTTGTTCTTTTTATTAAATTTAGTTTATATATTATGAACTAATTTTGTACATATTTAGAATATTGTTCTCTTTAACTTTTAATTATTTGTATAATTATATGTTAATTAACTTAATAATTTCAAAAACAATTTTAAAAATCCCAAAAAAATTAGTTTTATTTTAAAATTAATTAATAAGCAATATAAATATATTTTAGACTTAATTTTTAGGTTTAAATTTTATTTCTACCTTCTTTCTCATTTTAATTAAATTAACTATGCATTAATTCCAATTAAAATTAACCATACAAAAAATCCAAAAATATTTCTTTTATCTTATTGCAATTTAAATTCCTAGATAAAGTGTATAGGTTGTCAAAATCATGTAAATAGCGTAGTTTACATTTCCCGCACAATCGATGTAATAGCGTAGATTTACTTTCCGCATTTTACATTCCCGCATTTTAATTTATGTACATATAAAATTGCGTGTATGTCAAAGATAAAAACTGAAGCGTTAGGTCACTAACTTCAAAGATAAAAATATCTGAATCAAAAACACAATCACACTTGCACCTCTTAGGGTAATCCCTCTGTTACTCATTTCAAAATCAAATTCTACTGTTTCAAATGCAAATCGAAACTTTTGTTTACATCCGGTAAAAGGAGATTTTTCTAAAAGAAATAGGAAAGGACCTTATAAACTTAGGGTAGATCTCCTAATTGCTTGCTCAAATCAAAACAACAAATGTCTCATATATCATTGTTTTTTTCAAAATAAAACTTTCATAAAAGACAATACTTGGTATATATCCAAACAAGGATCATTACGAAGTTAAAGCTCTTTTTTCAAAACATCTTTCGAAAGATAAAACACTTTGTATACATCCGCACAAGGAACGTTACAAAGTCAATTTACAAAATGAAATTTAAAACCACATACCAGCATTTTAAGGCAAGACAAATGATTCAAAACAAGTGAGCTAAGCAATTAAGAGCCCATGGATAACCATGGATACAAAGGGGTGCTAATACCTTCCCTTTGTATAACCTACCCCCGAACCCAAAATCTCTTAAAGGTCTTTTTTCTGTTTCTTTTATAAACCTTTCCTTAATTGGATAAAATAAAAGTCGGTGGCGACTCTCTGATTTTCAAAACTCAAAAAAATAAAAGAAGAGTCAGTTCGTATCTCTCTCACGAGGGATATAAAAAACCGAGGGCGACAGAAGTGGCAACTCTGCTGGGGACTATTCAAAAAACAAACTGTTTTAAAAAAGGGGTTACCTTAGAGTTTAGATCACTTGGATGTTTTCAATTGCTTGTCTTGATTGTTCTATTTTTCAATGGTTTTTTTGGGTATTTGCTTGGGTGAAAGATTCTAACCCGAATCTCGAGATACCTTAAGTATGTGACAATAGACCAAGGAAACTGTACGGCATGTACCGATACGGTTGATCTGGTAGTCACCGTTAGTGCGACACTTTGGTCTGTACTGATATCCCTTGAAAATGATCAAGGAGTATGTTAGGCTTCCGAAATGTCATTAAACACTAATTTGTCTTAGAACCTTTAGTTGAACTTGACTTGTGGCCTATTAAGTGACTAGCTTTGAAATTGATCGAAGTTAGTTATCCTCGAGGAATATTTTGATCGGTCGTCTGAGCGCCGTATTGAGGTATTGTCTCCAAGGATCATAGAACCCGAATACTATTTTAGGACAGGTTTTAACCAACTCAACTTCAGTGGGGAGGGTATCACCTATCAACTTCATGCAAGCCTTTAAACCTAAGGCTATTGTTTGATTTGTTTTTGTGTGCCACATGTTTGACATCATGACATCATAAGCATCATAAACATATCATTTTCTCACTAATCATTTCAAGGATCGAAGAGTTTACCTTTGTTCTGTTGTTACAGGTAATGGCTCCCGCCACCAGAGATTATATCCGGATCAACATTTCAACAGTATCATCTGAACTTAAGGACTTAATATCAGAATTTCCCAGAAATGCTCAATTCACCGAAAAGCACGGTCACCTACTCCATTTGGTTACCTCAAAATTTGAAGAAGACATGATACGGGTCCTGTTCCAGTTCTTTGATCCCGAACATCATTGTTTTACATTCCCTGATTACTAGTTAGTACCCACCTTGGAAGAATTTTCTAAACTGATTGGATTACCTGTTCAAGATCAATTACCTTTCACTGGTTTAGAAAAGATTCCAAAACCTGAAATCATTGCTGCTGCCTTACATTTGCGAAAGTCAGAAATCGAGTCCTATTGGGAAACAAAGAGTGGAGTCAAGGGTTTGCTTGCTAAGTTCTTAATGGAAAAGGCTCGATTACTACTAAAAGACAAAAGTTACCTAGATTTTGAGGAGGTTGTGGCTCTTTTGATCTATGGGTTGGTTTTATTCCCTAATCCCGACCGGTTCATAAGTGTGCACATTATCAACATTTTCCTAACCCGCAACCCGGTACCTGCCTTGCTGGGAGACATACTACATTCTCTATACACTCGTACCATGAAGGAACGAGGAACTCTTATATGTTGTGTACCACTACTGGCTAGATGGTTTATATTACACATTCCCCGATCAGTGTTGAGAAATGAACAGAGGATGCAATGGTCTCGCAGGATTATGTTTTTGTCTCATTCAGATATCCGTTGGAACAACTTCTTTCAAAGAGACATTACTATCATTCACCATTGTGGAGAGTACCCTAATGTGCCACTCCTTGGCATTAGAGGAGGCATCACTTACAACCCCTCTTTAGCTTTGCGCCAATTTGGATATGCACGAAGAAACGATCCTCATGACATGATTATCCGTGGCATTGTGTTCGACTACGAAGATGATTCCCAAAGACATCGACGAAGGTTTATACATGCGTGGGGCAGTGTCTACAGAGTAGAAAGCAAAAATTTAGGACAATGGAACTCTAATCCCATGGAGCCTTACCTCAAATTGATGCGTGCTCATGCTCAGAAGTTCATCATGCCATATCCCGCTATTCTACCTATGACTATTGAGCCAGAAGTCGAAGGGAGTGAACCTCGAGTTATTCTACATCCGGACATGCCAACTGACCTGGAAGAGCGGCAGAAATCTTGGGTTCAACTAAAAGGATAAAGAGACACCTTCAAAGCACACTGTCAAGACTATGAGAGGAAAGTGTTGGAGCTCACTAGACAACTCCAAGAAGAACAGCAAATCAACACATTCCTGGGTACAAAGAGAAAGCGTCCATGGGAGGCCTGAGGGATCCTTTATTTTCTTTATTTTATCTTGTAAGCCCGAAAGAGGCATATAAAAGAAAAAAAAAAAGAAAAAAGAAAGAAGAAAAAAGAAATAATTGTTTGACTAATAAATGTTTGTTTCTCTTTTGTTTAAACAAATCTAAATTCCAAGATCCTTGAAAACATTGCTTATGCATTTCATTCATAAACATTGCATAACAGGTTCACATGATGGGTTTCTCATCTCCTCGCTGTTTATTTCAGTTAGAAGAGATGGATTCCGAAACAAGCGTCAAGAATCTCGAAGCATAGAACGCCCAAGTTCAGGTAGCAATTCTGGAGCTAGCAAAGGGGCAACAAGAACTGAAAGCCCTGATAATCAAAAAGAAAAAGAAGCCCAAAGGATCTGTAGGCTTGAGTCACCTGATAAGGAAGGTCAAAATCCAAGTCAAAAGGCCCAAAAAGGCACCGATCCCTGAAATAGTCGGTGAAGGTGAAGGAGACAATCACAGTAACCAGGGTTCTGCCAAACCCTCTCTCTCTTCTAACGAAGAAGATTATCATTCCGAAGACGAACAGGGTGATGACAAATACCAGCAGTTGGAAGAACGCATGAAAGCAATGGAGATACAAAAAATTCCTGGTTTAGACTTCAAAGATCTTGGACTCGTCTCAGATATTGTTATTTCTCCAAAGTTCAAAGTTCCTGTCTTTGCAAAGTATGATGGAGTTTCTTGCCCAAAACTACATCTGAGGTCCTATGTGAGGAAGATACCACCTCATACAGCAGATAACAAATTGTGGATTCATTTCTTCTAGGAAAGTCTGTCGGGTACACAACTCGAGTGGTACTACCAACTGGAAAGTACAAAAGTTCATACTTGGGAAGATTTGGCTGCTACTTTCTACAAACAGTATCAATACAACGCTGACCTTGCACCAACCCGTACTCAACTACGGGGCATGTCTATGGCACCAAAAGAAAGTTTCAAAGGGTATGCACAAAAGTGGAGAGATCTGGCTGGAAGGGTTAAACCACCCTTATCTGATCGCGAGTTGGTCGACATGTTCATCAGCACTTTAACTGGCCCTTACTACAATCATTTACTGGGAAGCTCATCATCGGGTTTCACTGACCTGATATTAACTGGAGAGCGTGTCAAAAACGGTATTCAAAGTGGAAAAATTCAAATAGGCTCCTCCTCTGGTACTTCAAAAAGGCCCATCAGTGGGAAAAATGAAGTCAATACAATGCGCAGTCAGAAAGGTCACAAAAGTGAGCATCACCAATCTGTGGGGGCTGTTTTGATCTCCGCATCTGCACCTCAAAAAGATCAATCGCCGAAGTATACGTGTCGACTAGATGCACCAAGAAGAAATTTCACGAGAATCAATATGCCAATCTCTCAAGCATTGCAGCAGTTGTTAAAGGCAAATCTGATTACATTGAAAGACCCTCCAAAGAATGTCAACACTTCCTCTCCGAGTTATCGCCCCGATGCCACATGTGCATACCATTCTAACTATCCAGGACATGACGTAGATCACTGTTGGGCCCTGAAAAATAAAATACAAGACATGATAGATGCTGGGGAAATTGAGTTTGATCCTTCAGAGACTCCAAATGTCATCACTGCACCTATGCCGAAACACGACAAGACCATTAATGCTATCATAGACATTGTTTATATCTATGATGTGAGAGAATTTTCAACTCCGCTCCTTGAATTCAAAAGAAAGCTAATCCGAGTTGGTTACTTTCCAGGTTGTGACCCTGATTGCTTTTATTGTGCACACCTACCCAATGGTTCTGAGAATCTCAAAATAGGAATTCAAAAGTGGATGGATCGTCGTATCATTATGTTTGAGAGGCTCCCTTCTATGGACGATTTATGCGAAGTCTTTTCAAATGGGATGAGAATAGAGGACGTCTCAGTGGTTTCTAATATACCATTGAAAATCCCTGCCAAAACCCCTTTCAAAATTTCTGCTGCACCCAAAGTGGCATCTGTTATCATCACCAGTCCGGCTCCATTTCCATACTCCTCATATAAAGCTGTCCCGTGGAGTTATGACACTAATGTTTATGTCCATGGAGTTAAGCAAGATGCCTTGACTGAAGAGGCCATGAATTTTACTACTCCAACTGTTGATAATATTGTGGGTACTAGTAAGATTACGAGAAGTGGAAGGATCTTTTCACCAAAAATTTCTCCAAATGTTGCTACTAATCCAGTCCAAATCCCAGTTCCTAATCAAGATATCAACGTTCGAGGCAAGGAACCGCTAGTTGAACCAGTTCAAGTACCGGTGGAAGTCACTGTTGAAGATCCGTCGAAACAAGAAATGGAGGAAATATTGAAAATCATCTGCAAAAGTGATTACGATATTGTCGAACAACTGGGGCAGACTGCTTCAAAAATCTCAATGTTGTCTCTGCTAAGGCCAAGGCCCTGATGAAGTTCCTGAAAGCTGCACATGTACACCAGGAGATTTCAGTCGATCAATTCGAAAATTGTGTTGCCAATCTAACAGTGAGTAATGGTCTCGGTTTCTCTGATGTTGATCTAACCCCTGCTGGAAAAAATCACAATAAAGTCCTGCGCATCTCTATTGAATGTAACAGCACCACTTTGTCTCATGTGCTGGTAGATAACGGTTCCTCTTTGAACGTGTTACCAAAAGCAGTACTAGAAAAACTTGACTTCGAAGGAGTTGTGTTGCAACCAAGCGATGTTGTGGTAAGAGCTTTTGACGGGTCAACAAGAACAGTGTACGGAAAAGTGACGCTCCCAATCAGAGTGGGCTCTCAAATCTTTGATTCTACCTTTTACGTAATGGAAATTCACCCAGCATATTCCTGTTTACTAGGACGCCCTTGGATACATGGGGCAAATGCTGTAACTTCTACCCTGCATCAAAAGTTAAAGTATCCGGTAAAAGGCAAGGTTGTCACAGTTTATGGCGACGAAGAATATGTGGTTAGTCACCTGAGTAACTCCAAGTATGTTGAGATGGAGGGCGAATTCATCGAAACTCCCTGCCAATATTTTGAGGTGGTCTCTCCAGATGTCTCTACTGCCAAACATATTTCTGCTACTCCTGCGACAAAAATAACTCCAACTATGGCTTCTCTTAAAGATGCCAAAGCTGTGATTGAAGAAGGTGGTTGCACAGTATGGGGGCAACTCCTTGATGTGCTTTACAAGTTCGATAAGCTAGGTCTGGGCTATGCTGATGGAACTCAAAAGAGCGATCAAAGTCCTCGTTCTGGAGGATTAATGTCACATTTCATCAGCCAAGGAGTGAATGCTATTGAAGACGATGGAGTGTTTTTGAACCATATTATCCAGCAATATCCAAATGAAGTTCCACCTGTTTCCATGGAAGTTTGGGATACTTTGGGAGAACCAAGCGGCGGGTATGATTTTCTAGTAAAATACATTGCACCTCAGAGTTCTTTTATTACCATGGAAGACATTACCCCAACTGGATGGGGTGATCAGTTTGAAGATTGAAAAAGTTTCACAAGTTCCATCATTGAGCAATACCAAAGTCCACCTAGTCCAAAAGAAGTCTAGGATACACTAGGAGAACCAAGTGGCAAGTATGACTTTATGGTGAAGTATTCTGCTCCCCTGAGCTCGCAGATCGCTATTGAAGACATTACCCCAACTAGATGGGACAACCATTTCGAAGACAATATGACATTCACAAGACCTGACGCTCCTGAAGAAGTCTGGGAAACACCAAATAATGAGAATGATTTCTTGACACAATACACTGCCCCCCAGAATGCACAAGTCTCCCTTGAAGACATCATTCCAACCGGATGGGACGATCTTATCGGGTATCTCGCTCAGCCAACAGAAGTATCTCAGCCCGGGCTCTCGTATCCAGCAGAGTATATTGCTTATCCCGAGGGATCAACAGCTCATTTCCCCGCCAAAGAAATCAATGTTGTGGAAGAAGAAGAAGACAACTGCAACTGGAGCAGCTGGATACTCCCTACTCACAACAATGGATTGAATAATTGGGAAGCTGAGGATGTGATCTCCTTTGATCAGGAGTAAATGCAATTTCCTGTTTTCGTTGTTTATATGTTCAAAGATAAAAATGGTTCCTGTACTATCGAACCATGAACTTAAAAGCCAGGTGCCTTGCCCGAAGCACACTGGCCCTTTTTATAAGGGTTTGTCATATCATGATCATGTTCATTCAATAAAATCATGGGACGTTTGCATATTCAAATTTTGTGATCCTTTTTCTTTCTTTGCTTTATTCATTTTCAAATAGCTATGTGTTCTTACACACACCCACATAATAAATGCAGATTCACATTCACTTTGGATCCTGTTGATAACGATTCTGCTATAGCCGGTCATGACTTTGAAAATCCGATCTGCCAAAATGAGGACGAAAGTGAGGAAGATTGTGAAGTACCAAGGGAACTTGCAAGGCTGTTAGAACAAGAGGAAAAGACTATACAGCCACATGAAGAACCAATTGAGGTTATCAACTTAGGCAGTGACGAAGAAAAGAAAGAAATTAAGATAGGGGCTGATTTAGAAGACAGTGTCAAACAAAGACTGGTTCAAATGTTACAAGAATACGTTGAGATATTCGCTTGGTCCTATGAAGATATGCCTGGCCTTGACACGGATATTGTGGTTCATCGCCTGCCGATCAAAGAAGGTAGCACTCCGGTTAAGAAGAAACTGCGGAGGAGTAGGCCTGATATATCAAAGAAGATCAAAGACGAGGTTGAGAAGAAATTCAATGCTGGTTTTCTGAAAGTTGTGAGTTATCCTCCTTGGATAGCTAACATTGTGCCTGTGCCTAAAAAAGACGGGAAAGTCAGAATGTGTGTAGACTACAGAGATCTGAATCGGGCAAGCCCCAAAGATGATTTCCCTTTACCTCACATCGATGTACTAGTTGACAATACTGCACAATGCAAGGTATTCTCCTTTATGGATGGATTCTCAAGGTACAATCAAATCAAGATGGCACCCGAAGACATGGAAAAAACAACCTTCACAACACCTTGGGGAACCTTTTGTAACAAAGTAATGCCCCTTGGTTTAAAGAATGCAGGAGCAACCTATCAACGCGCAATGGTAGTCTGTTCCATGATTTGATTCATCAAGAAATAGAGGTTTAAGTGGATGATATGATTACAAAGTCCAACACCGAAGAAGAACATCTGGGTCATCTGCACAAGCTTTTTGACAGACTCAAGAAGTATAGGTTACGACTGATTCAGAACAAGTGTACCTTTGGAGTAAGATCCGGTAAACTCTTAGGTTTCATCGTCAGTAGCAAAGGTATTGAGGTTGATCCTGCCAAGGTCAAAGCCATTCAAGAAATTCCCATACCCCGTACCGAGAAACAAGTCAGAGGATTCTTGGGACGTCTGAATTACACAGCCAGATTTATTCCCATATGACTACTACTTGTGTGCCAATCTTCAAACTGTTGAAGAAAGATCAGGTGGAAAGATGGAATGACAAATGCCAATTAGCCTTTGATAAAATCAAATAATATCTTCAAAAACCGCCAATCTTGTTACCACCGGTGGAAGGAAGACCTCTGATAATGTACCTAACAGTGTTAGAAGATTCAATGGGGTGTGTACTGGGGCAACATGACGAGTCTGGCCGAAAGGAGCATGCAATCTACTATCTTAGCAAAAATTTACCGATTGTGAAACAAGATACTCACTGCTCGAGAAAACTTATTGTGCCTTAGCATGGGCGGCTGGCTGACTAAGACAGTATATGCTAAACCATACCACTTTCCTGATCTCCAAAATGGATCCTATCAAGTATGTGTTCGAAAAACCTGCTCTCTCTGGAAGAATAGCAAGATGGCAAATGATCTTAACAGAGTATGACATCCAGTACACTTCACAAAAGGCGATCAAAGGAAGTGTGGTAGCTGATCATCTTGTTAGAACAAGATTTGTTCTGATCAATACTCTTAGTTTTGATGATAACAAGGATATGAATTTTGTGTGAGATAATGTGGTTCTCTAATACATTGTAATTTCCCTTTCAGGAAATATATAAAGAGTATGCACAAATCAGCGCTCAGAAGCTTTGACTCAAAAGGTTCAGCATGCAACATCAGAACATGGTCTGGCAAGACATCAGGATATGGTCAAGGCAGAATCAGAACATGGGTCTATGGAAGCATCAGAAGAACTTGAGTTCAGAAGCAGAAGCACTGAAGTTCTCATGGTATCACGCTCAGAAGCACTTCAAGGTCAGAAGACAAGAAGATGCTTTGCACCAAGCTATTTGACTCTGATGATATTCAAACGTTGTATACACAAACATCAGATCAGAAGCAAGTACAAGTGGCAGGCTACGCTGACTGACAAAAGGAACGTTAGAAGCTATTAAAGGCAACGTCAGTAGACACATCGTGAACAAGGCTCGAGGTAGTTGACAAAAGCGTGAAACATTAAATGCAATGCTGTACGGAATACGCAAAGCATTAAATGCTCCCAACGGTCATCTTCTCAAGTGCCTATAAGTATGAAGTTCTGATGAGAAGCAAGGTTACCAATTCTGAACGAACTTATTCTGAAAAACTTGCTGAAACGCTGTTCAACTCAAAGCTCACTACATTGCTGTTTTAATATATTAGTGAGATTAAGCTTAAACTTTAAGAGAAATATCACCGTTGTGATTATAGCTTTTTAGAAGCAATTGTAATACTCTTATTCGATTACATTAATTTGTAAGTAACTAGAGTGATCAAGTGTTGATCAGGATACTCTAGGAAGTCTTAGCTTGTGTCTAAGCAGTTGTAATTAGAGTGATCACGTGGTGGTCAGGATACTCTAAGAAAGTTTTAGCTTGTGTCTAAGCATTTGTTCCTAGAGTGATCAGGTTGTGATCAGGATACTCTAGAAGACTTAGTCGTGGGCTAAGCGGAAAACCATTGTAATCTGTTACTATTAGTGGATTAAATCCTCAAGTGAGGTAAATCACTCAGTGGGGGTGGACTGGAGTAGTTTAGTTAACAACGAACCAGGATAAAAATAACTGTGCAATTTATTTTTATCGTCCAAGTTTTTAGACTACACTTATTCAAACCCCCCCCCCCCCTTTCTAAGTGTTTTTCTATCCTTCAATTGGCATCAGAGCGCCGGTTCTAAGGTGCAAGCACTTAACCGTGTTTAGAAAAGATTCAGGAAGAGAAAAATGCTTCAGTAAAAGATGGTTGGTGAAATTCTAACAAATCCACCTGCATCTACATCTGGCTCTGCTGAGCAATACAATGGCAACAATGGTTATACTAGACCACCAGTATTTGATGGTGAAAACTTTGAATACTGGAAAGATAAACTGGAAAGTTACTTTCTTGGTCTAGATGGTGAAAGCTAGTGGTGTAAAGCTTACGAGGCAAGAAATGGATGATGATCAGAAGAAGCTTTTCAAGAATCATCATAAATGTAAGACTATTTTGCTGAATGCTATCTCTCATGCTGAGTATGAGAAGATATCTAATAGGGAAACTGCCTATGATATATATGAGTCATTGAAAATGACCCATGAGGGAAATGCTCAAGTCAAGGAGACTAAAGCTCTTGCTCTAATCCAGAAATATGAAGCCTTGAAGATGGAGGATGATGAAGATATTGAGAAGATGTTATCAAGATTTCAAACTCAAACTGCTAGATTGAGAGTTCTGGATAAAGTCTACAGCAAGGTTGATCATGTAAAGAAGATCATCAGAAGCTTACCCAGAAGATGGGGTCCAATGGTGACTGCATTCAAGATTGCCAAGAATTTGAATGAAGTCTCTTTGGAAGAGCTTATCAGTGCCTTGAGAAGCCATGAAATAGAGCTGGACGCAAACGAGCCTCAAAAGAAAGGTAAGTCTATTGCTTTAAAATCTAATGTTAAAAAATGCACTAACGCTCTTCAGGCTAGAGAAGAAGATCTTGAAGAATCAGAATCTGAAGAAGATGAACTGTCCATGATCTCCAGAAGGGTAAACCAACTCTGGAAGAGCAAGCAAAGGAAGTTCAGAGACTTCAGAAGTTCAAAGAGATTTGAACGAGGAGAATCTTCTGGTGACAGAAGATCTGACAAGAAGAAGGTTGTCTCCTATGAGTGCAATGGGATGATTCTCAAGAAGAAGTTTCATAAGAAGAAAGGTCTTATGGCAACATGGGATGATTCTGAATCAGAATTAGAATCAGACTCTGAAGGAGAACAAGCCAACTTCGCGCTGATGGCTACAGAAGATGATGGATCAGAATCTACATCAGAATCAGATTCTGAAGAGGTATTTTCTGAACTATCTAGAGAAGAGTTAGTTTCCAGTCTAACAGAACTTCTGGAACTCAAAGCTCATCTTAGTATCAAATACAAAAAGCTGAAGAAGCAATTTGAATTTGACACTAAGAAGCTGGAATTGGAAAATTCTGAAATGAAGGAAAAAGTTTTAAATATATCCAAAAATAGTGGATCTCCTTCTGAAACAGAAAACTCCATTCCTAGAATGAATCATATTCTGAAAGAATATGACTCGAGCTTCAGAAAGTTCTTATCTAGAAGTATTGGCAGAAGTCATCTTGCTTCTATGATATATGGTGTTTTTGGAAACAGAAGGTTTTGTTTTGGCTATGAGGGCGATACCTCACATAAATTTGAACCTGTTGATGATATGAAGATCACATACAAGCCATTGTTTGATCAGTTCAAATATGGCCATGCACATGATATTAGGCTCACTTCACATGCACAGAAGTTTAACACTGTTCACACCAAGAAGCATGTGACACATCCTAAGAAATATCATGCGGACAAACCTAAAGAATATCATGTTGTTCCTCCTGTTAAATATTTTGCTAAACCAAAGTTCAATCAGAACTTGAGGAGAACTAACAAGAAAGGACCAAAGAAATTATGGGTACCTAAGGAGAAGATAATTTCTGTTGCAGATATCCTTGGCTGCAAAAAGGACAAAAAGAAAAATGTCATGGTACCTGGACTCTGGGTGCTCGCGACACATGACGGGAAAAAGGTCTACATTCCAAGACCTGGTGCTTAAACCAGGTGGAGAAGTCAAGTTTGGAGGAGATCAGAAGGGCAAAATCATTGGCTCTGGAACCATAAGTCTTGGTAACTCTCCTTCCATAACTAATGTACTTCTTGTAGAAGGATTAACGCATAACTTATTATCCATAAGTCAATTAAGTGACAGTGGTTATGATATGATCTTCAATCAAAATTCTTGCAAGGCTGTAAGTCAAAAGGATGTCTCAATCCTATTTACAGGCAAGAGAAAGAACAACATTTATAAGATTGATCTTTCAGATCTTGAGAAGCAGAAGGTGACTTCCCTTATGTCTATTTCTGAAGAGCAATGGGTCTGGCACAGAAGATTAGGACATGCTAGTTTGAGAAAGATTTCTCAGATTAACAAACTAAATCTGGTCAGAGGACTCCCTAATCTGAAGAGCAATAGGATGTCTCAATCCTATTTACAAGCAAGAGAAAGAACAACATTTATAAGATTGATCTTTCAGATCTTGAGAAGCAGAAGGTGACTTCCCTTATGTCTATTTCTGAAGAGCAATGGGTCTGGCACAGAAGATTAGGACATGCTAGTTTGAGAAAGATTTCTCAGATTAACAAACTAAATCTGGTCAGAGGACTCCCTAATCTGAAATACAAATCAGATGCTCTTTGTGAAGCATGTCAGAAGGGCAAGTTATCCAAACCTGCATTCAAGTCTAAGAATGTTGTCTCTTCCTCAAGGCCGTTAGAACTCTTGCACATTGATCTGTTTGGCCCAGTCAAAACAGCATCTGCCAGAGGGAAGAAATATGGATTAGTCAACGTAGATGATTATAGCCACTGGACATGGGTAAAGTTCTTGAAACACAAGGATGAGTCTCATTCAGTGTTCTTTGAATTCTGCACTCAGATTCAATCTGAGAAGGAGTGAAAGATCATAAAGGTCAGAAGTGATCATGGTGGCGAATTTGAGAACAAATTCTTTGAGGAGTTCTTCAAAGAAAATGGTATTGCCCATGATTTCTCTTGCCCTAGAACTCCACAGCAAAATGGAGTTGTAGAGCGAAAGAATAGGACTCTACAAGAAATGGCCAGAACCATGATCAATGAAACCAATATGGCTAAGCACTTATAGGCAGAAGCAATAAACACTGCATGCTATATTCAGAATAGAATCTCTATAAGACCTATTCTAAATAAGACTCCTTATGAATTGTGGAAGAACAGAAAGCCCAATATTTCATATTTTCATCCTTTTGGATGTGTGTGTTTTATTCTGAATACTAAAGATTATCTTGGTAAGTTTGATTCTAAAGCACAAAAGTGTTTTCTTCTTGGATATTCTGAACGCTCTAAAGGCTACAGAGTATACAATACTGAAACATTGATTGTAGAAGAATCAATCAATATCAGGTTTGATGATAAGCTTGGTCTTGAAAAACCAAAGCAGCTTGAGAATTTTGCAGATATAGATATTGATATATCAGAAGCTGTAGAACCAAGAAGCAATGCTGCAGAAGCTGGAAGTCTCAGTAGCAATGGATCAGAAGATCAAGTTGCTGCATCTTTAGAGAATCTCAGGTTTTCTGAAGAACCAAGAGTCAGAAGATCACCTAGACTTGCCTCAGCTCATTCAGAAGATGTGATCCTTGGAAAGAAAGATGATCCCATCAGAACAAGGGCATTCCTTAAGAACATTGCAGAATGTCAATTAGGCCTTGTATCGTTGATAGAGCCAACTTCTGTTGATCAAGCTCTAGAAGATCCAGACTAGATAATTGCCATGCAAGAAGAACTCAATCAGTTTACAAGGAATGATGTATGGGACTTGGTTCCTAGACCAAAAGGATTCAACATCATCGGCACTAAGTGGGTGTTCAGAAACAAGCTAAGTGAGAAGGGAGAAGTGGTAAGAAACAAAGCCAGACTGGTTGCTCAGGGGTATAGTCAGCAAGAAGGGATTGACTACACAAAAACCTTTGCACCAGTGGCCAGGTTAGAATCTATTCGTCTATTAATTTCTTTTGCCACTCAACACAACATCACTCTTTATCAGATGGATGTCAAAAGTGCCTTCTTAAATGGTTATATAGATGAAGAAGTTTATGTCCATCAACCTCCTGGTTTTGAAGACTCCAAGTCTCCAAATCATGTTTTTAAATTAAAGAAATCATTATACGTATTGAAACAAGCTCCTAGAGCTTGGTATGAACGTTTAAGTTCTTTCCTTCTGGAAAATGGTTTCACTAGAGGAAAAGTGGACACTACTCTCTTTTGTAAAACCTTTAAAAAGGATATTTTAATTTGTCAAATATATGTTGATGATATCATCTTTGGAACATCTAATGCTACACTTGGAAAGGAGTTTGCTAAGTCTATGAAGGCTGAATTTGAAATGACCATGATGAGCATGTTGTAATATATTAGTTAGATTAAGCTTAAACTTTAAGAGAAATATCACTGTTGTGATTATAGCTTTTCAGAAGCAATTGTAATACTCTTATTCGATTACATTAATTTGTAAGTAACTAGAGTGATCAAGTGTTGATCAGGATACTCTAGGAAGTCTTGGCTTGTGTCTAAGCAGTTGTAATTAGAGTGATCACGTGGTGGTCAGGATACTCTAAGAAAGTCTTAGCTTGTGTCTAAGCATTTGTTCCTAGAGTGATCAGGTTGTGATCAGGATACTCTAGAAGACTTAGTCGTGGGCTAAGTGGAAAACCATTGTAATCTGTTACGATTAGTGGATTAAATCCTCAGGTGAGGTAAATCACTCCGTGGGGGTGGACTGGAGTAGTTTCGTTAACAACGAACCAGGATAAAAATAACTATGCAATTTATCTTTATCGTCCAAGTTTTTAGACTACACTTATTCAAACCCCCCCTTTCTAAGTGTTTTTCTATCCTTCACATCTGGCTCATCAAGCAGTAGATGATTATCAAGCGTTAAACTTTGACTTCCCAGATGAAGACATTATGCTAGTTACTGACTACGAACAACCAGGACCAGAGGAAGGACCCGAGCCAGGATCCCGATGGACTATGGTTTTTGATGGAGCTTCTAATGCACTTGGCAATGGCATCGGAGCTGTGATCATTTCTCCCACAGGAGGTCATACACCTTTCTCTGCCAGATTATGCTTCAATTGCACTAAGAATATAGCCGAATATGAAGCATGTATTCAGGGTCTCAAAGCTGCAATCGATCTAAGAATCAAGTTCCTGGAGGTCTACGGAGACTCGGCGCTTGTAATTTATCAAGTCAAAGAGGAATGGGACACGAAGCACCCGAATCTAATTCCTTACAAAGAATATGTGATGAGTTTGATTCCTTACTTTGAAGAAATCACTTTTGAACACATCCCGCGCGAAGAAAATCAACTAGCTGATGCTCTAGCTACCATGTCATCTATGTTCAAAGTCAGGTGGGATAATGAGGCGCCGATGATCACCATTTACAAACGAGCTGAACCAGCCTATTGCAATGAGATCAATACCGAAGGAGTGGAAGAAAAACCATGGTTCCATGAAGTAAAAAGATATCTCGAAGCTCAGGAGCACCCTCAAGGGGCATCCATTAACGATAGAAAGTTTCTAAGAAGATTTGCTGCTAAATTTTTTTCTAAGTAATGGAATCCTGTACAAACGCAACCATGACTTGACTTTGATTCGTTGTGTAAACAAGAAGGAAGCAGAACAGATTATGGAAGACATACACGATGGTGATTTTGGTACTCATTCAAGTGGACATACAATGGCTAAAAAGATCTTAAGAGCAGGTTATTACTGGTCTACCATGGAGACAGACTGCCATCGTCACTCTAGAACCTGTCACAAATGCCAGATATATGCCGACAAAGTACATGTACCTCCAGTCCCGTTAAACATCGTGACGGCTCCTTGGCCTTTTGCAATGAGGGGTATTGATATGATTGGAGAAATCAAGCCTACTGCCTCCAACGGACATCGCTTTATCCTAGTCGCTATTGACTACTTCACAAAATGGGTAGAAGCAACTTCATTTGCTTCAGTCACCAAGAATGTTGTAGCCAGGTTTATCAAGCACAATCTCATTTGTCGGTATGGCATCCCTGAAAGGATCATCACAGACAACGGCACAAATTTAAACAACAGAATGATTACTGAACTCTGCACATAGTTCAAAATCAAACATCATAATTCCTCTCCATATCGACCAAAGATGAATGGCGCGGTGGAAGCTGCCAACAAGAACATCAAGAAGATCATACAAAAGATGACAGTAACCTACAAAGACTGGCATGAGATGTTACCTTTTGCTCTTCATGGCTATCGCACATCAGCACATACTTCTACAGGGGCAACTCCATTCTCCTTAGTCTATGGTATGGAGGCAGTGCTTCCAATTGAAATCCAGATTCCTTCCCTGAGAATTATGAAAGAAGCCGATCTAGATGAACACGATTGGATTCAGACTCGGTTGGACCAGATAAACTTGATTGATGAGAAAAGGCTCGCAGCTTTTTGTCATGGTCAGTTGTACCAAAAATGTATGATCAAAGCCTTCAACAAGAAAGTCAAAAGTCAGGCATATCAAACCGGTGATTTGGTTATAAAACGCATCATCTTACCACAAGGTGACCCTAGGGGCAAGTGGACTCCCACTTATGAGGGACCATTTGTAATCAAGAAAGTATTCTCCGGCGGAGCCATGTTGCTTACCACTATGGACGGCAAGGATTTCCCACACTCTGTAAATGCGGACATAGTCAAAAAGTATTTTGCTTAAAGAAAAGCTCGCTAAGTTGAAAACATGAAAGGGCGACTTAGGCAAAAAAAAATGAGCGTCTCGGTGGATAGAAAACCCGAAAGGGCGATCCAGGCAAAATTTAGAGACTAAACAATAATAATTATCCCGGTAGGCTGAAAACCTGAAAAGGCAGCCTAGGCAAAAGTTAGGGAATAAAATGTACGACTATGTCCCGTTTGGCTACCTACTCACCTTCAAGATTCAACACATCAAAGGCACCAATCAGTCCAATCACTTTCTTCCAACAAGTGAGGGATGAGATACTCGAAGACAAATTGG
Organism: Vicia villosa; assembly: GCF_029867415.1. Classification (NCBI taxonomy): domain Eukaryota; kingdom Viridiplantae; phylum Streptophyta; class Magnoliopsida; order Fabales; family Fabaceae; genus Vicia; species Vicia villosa. The sequence goes on along the minus strand of NC_081183.1, from coordinate 94,814,221 downwards.
CAATAGCAGAATTGAAACTTGACTGGATTGTTTTCACATAGCTATTTCTCTTTATAAGTACTTTTCAAAGCTTTATGACAATTTCCTACTACTAGGATTTTTGTCTCCTTGTACTAATCATCCTATTATGACTCTTTTTCAAAATCAATGCAGCTCATGCTCAAAATCAATGTGTTCACTTTTTTTGTTTTGAATACGTAAACGTCCCAATGATAATTTTGAATCAACATATGCATTTGAATATGATTGATTTTATAAGAAAAACAGGAATAGCATTCAGGTAATGTCCCAATCATCTGGACATCATCCCGAAACCAGCATCAGAAGAAGAATCACCAACAGAGATGCATTTCTTAGCAAATTCCTCAATGATATTTTTCTCTCCAACAAAGTGATTCGAGAAACCCTATTCCCCAGCAGGGCTGCCCAAGGTGTGATCCTCCACACCAAGGATTGGTCAAATAGTGCATCGGAGGATTACGCATCTTTCTTAAGGTGCATCAAAATCAAAACTTTCAAATTACCTTTCATCCCCAAGCGGTAGTCAAAGATCCCTCAACAGAGCACTCTGGTCTGCAAAGAAGGTCCCCAGCTAAGGGTACTCGAACAAGATATCAAAGATCATCAAAGATCACAATGCCTTCACTTCCAAAATAACAAACAGGGATTTATTTTCCCAACCAGAAGATTGATACGCTCTAAACTGCATAAGTCATGTCCATACATCATACATCATACGCATATTCATACACAGCATATAACGTTTCATGACAAACGCATACATAACATGCACATTTCTCATTTAGTTTAAGAATCTCAACATATACATTACATGCATCATAACATTGCATGTCACTAACTTGATTTTTTTCAGGTGGACGAATATCCTCAGAAAAGTTGTTCTCAGTCACATGCAGTGTTCCCCTGAATTATATTCAGACGAACATTCCTCTCAGATATAATCAAGACAAAGATTCATTATGAAGAGATCTCTCTTTCCAAATCGCCTATCAACTCAAAACAAGCAACATAGATCTAAGTCGATACCTTGGACGGTTCCTTAATGATCTACCATCAAAGATCTAAAGTTGATACCTTGGACGGTTCCTTAATGATCTACCTACAGATCTAAGTCGATACCTCGGACGGTTCCTTTAACGGTAAATCTTCAAGATCCAAAGCGGATACCTCAGATGGTTCCACAACGATCAAACTTCAAAATCTAAAGCGGAAAAACTTTGGACAGTTCTGTAACGATCAGCCTCCAAGACTTAAAGCGGTAACCTCGGACGGTTCCGAAACGGTCAACACAGAGGTTTTCAAAATCCTTCATCAAGATATAATCAATGGATTCTTTCTGATGAACAAACCATCAACACATTTGCCAGATGGCATCTGAAAGCCCATCTCAGGTAGTGTTTTGATCTCCCAACAACGTTTCTCAGACAATACTCAAATGCAATTTCCAACATCACTTCCTGTGGAGGTAAGTGCAAATTTTCCGGGCATCTAAAATATTCAATCATTATTCTACCTTCAAATTCCAAACGGTCTCTTTAGGTTTAAGAAGATTGAATAAGGGCAACTATTATACCCCAAAATTTGCCCGCATCTTTTTCAAAAAAAAGAAGGCAACAGACTTCTGTCTAAAAATTGAGAGTTTCATATAATCTTGGATTTTATTTCCTGATTTTATGAATACTCGGTTTTTTTCAGAATTTTTCTTATACGGTATTTTGGTTCGCTGTTGAATTTATTCTTACACAAACGCCAAGTACTGTTTATCACTTCACACACGCTATTTATTTGAGATTTATTTGCAGATAAATAGTACTGACGCAATTGGTACAGAATTAAATTTTGCAGGCACAGAGTCCGGGATTCAGACTGTACTGGTAACAATTAAATTATTATTAGTTTTTGTTTCCCACTAATTTTTGTACTATATTATTATTATTATTTTCAAAATCTCTTCTATTATTTTCAAAATCTCTTCCTTTCTTTTCAAATCTCTTTCTTTCAAATCAAATCCTAACTTTATTCTATACATCTCTCTTTTTCAAACCCTACCATACACTTTCTTTCAAATCCTACTACCCCTAAAATTTTCCTTTTTTGTACGGAATCACTTCATTCCCCAACGTCTCTATCCTTCTTTTCACTCTATAAATACCTCTCATTTTTTCCATAAATTCTCACATCAAATTTCCACTCATCTCTCTCATTTCTACCTCATATTTATTTTCTCTTCTTCCTCGACAAAAATGGCAAAATGGATGGATACGTGTTTTCTTATGGTCATCACTGTCTTGGTGGTAATCATGTCCTTTTCCTGTCTGCATAGTCCTGAAAAATGCGGACCTGGGTTGCTTACACTCCCGATCATCTATATGTTGTTATTTACAGCATGGGTTTTTAATCGTCATTTTTAAAGTTTGTCGTATCTTTTGCTTTCAAATAATGTACCGTTTATTTGTCGTACTGTTCATTATATTATGTAATATTTGTATTGTCAGTGTGAAATGTTGTATTATCTGTCATACTGTTGTTTAATTATCCAGATAATATTGTGTTTTCTGCCAGTTAAGTATTTATTTTTCTGTGCATTAAATATTTTTCAGGGTTATTATCGGTAATTTCGTTCGCGTACAGTATATTTTATTTATTTATTATGTTTGTGTTTTTCGAACAACTCATGTAAATAAATTTTCACCATTAACATAACAAAAAACAAAAAGGAAAAATTAGCTTTAACTGTTGAATTTTCACTTTAACTGCTACGTTAATGCCTGAACAGTCAGTTGACAGTCAAGCCTGCTGAGAGTGCAATTCTCTGTGTTTTGTACCATCAATCAAATCAACCCTTTTGTATTTCAAAATTCCAAGATTTTTGTTCTAGAAGTCTTCTGATAATCACATGATCAGCAGAGACTCAGCACTGCACAAAAATCAGGTACGCTTAACTGTCTCCTACGCGAACAGTCCCTAATTAGGGTTTTTGTTTTTTTTTCAGGAGAACAAGTTTTTTGAGACCTCAAATGGATTTCATGGACCTCCATATATCTCAAATTACCACCATACAAATTTTCAAACTTCAATTCGCTCAGACGCACAGTCAGCAGTTCAAACAGTCAACAGACGACCAGTTTGACCAAAAAGTCAACAGACAGTCAAAAATGAATTTTTTTGTCAACATCCATATTTTGTCAAAAGATTCATCATTTGATCATTGGTTGATCATAATTCATCTAGGAAAGATCAAAAATCAACAAAACCCTAAGTTTCAAAATTAGGGTTTTCTCCTAAAAAGTCAACTGAACTTTGACTGACCATAACTCTCTCCTCATTCATTCAAAAAATTCCAACCAAAGCTTGCTTTAAAGGAAATTCAATTATCTTTCAAATGAAATTGATCCCATGGTCATTGGATTCACCATTTGAAAAATATGAGCTCAGACATTACAGATCGTTTTCAAAGTCAACAAAAAGTGGTTTTTTGTCAAAGGCCATAACATCAAGATAACTTCTCCAAATGAAAAAAAGTTTCCAAAGTGGCTTGTAGAGGACATCTTGAGGTTTCTAAAAAGTACAAGAACTCCTTATATGATAAAAATTGAGGGATTTATGCCTTGTTGAAGTTGGCTATATTTTGGGAAAATGCATGAAACCTACATTGATCAAAAATGTTTTTTTCCAAAAGGGGCCAAGTTTCCATGATCCAAACATGATTCTAACAATGCTAAGGTCCTCCCACGACCAACCTAAGGCCCATAGCATTTTTATTACTTTTTTGGTTTAATTTTATTACATTTAAAGTTAAATTGAAAAAGAAATGGTGAAGGATAATGATGCAATGCTTGATTCTTAAGCTAAGGCAACCAAGAATGATTCAACTCTGCAGCAAGAGAGGTACAAAGCAGGCCTAAAGCAAGAGGTTGAAGAAAAATCAAGCCATGGTCAAGAATTCAAACTTTTTTATATTAAAGAATTCAAAAGTTCAACAAAGATCATAAATGCTTCTTAGCTTAGTTTTGAAGCACTTCATTGCTTATAAATGAAGTAGCATACTTCAGTAACATAGACACACAAGTTCAGAACCAATACTATGCATATACCACTCTTGTATCAACTTGTAATTTTGAAGAAAATTTAGAATTCGAATTTTAAATTTCAGCTAGTTTCAATCCAAATCAAGTATTCAAACATCATCTCTGAACTTCATTGAACCTATCCAAATAAATTCTAAACATCAAAACCTCACAAATCGAGCTACACAAGCCACGGTTTGTTCAAACAAAAATCAACTCATATCTGATCATTCATGCATGTTTAATAAGATGTAGACATATATTTGTGTTTAGATTGGTGCTCTGGTCGTTTTTGGAGCTCTAATTGAGTTTTAATGGTCGTTTGTAGAATATACCATTTTAGGGTTCTTAAGCTAAAATTTGGGATTTTTCGCTAGAGGCAAAATTAGACAAAACTAATGGCATATTTGAACTCAGTGGATCAAGGCTAGTTGACTTCATAGGTCGCGAATTTTTTTTGCATGAGTTTACCTCTACTCGCTATTTTGCAGGTTTGAGAATCACTTATTACAGCGTTGTTCTCACAAAAGCGCTGTTAAAAGTGGTGGCGAGAGGTTGAAGATGATGAGGTGTCCTCACCTGAGTGGCCAGTATGCACGCGCGTTTTAATTTAATTTTTCTCTGATTCAGTGTTTTGCAGGTGATACACGTGTCATGCTCCTTCGCTTCCAGGCCATCTGATCTCATTAATTCCCCCATCCAACGTGCCTGAACGCTCATCCTTACCATAGACCTTCCTATTAACCACACCAGATCATCAATTAATATGTTTTTCTATTTTATTTTATTTACTTCTAAAATTAATTTAAAATAGTTTAAAAAATCAAAAAAATATAATAAAAATATATTTAGGTTTATAAAATAATCTATTATATTTTGACACAAAAATATTTTATTTTTCTTAATAATTAAAATATTTTGTTTAATTAATTAGTATATATTTATATATTTGCTTTTTAATTATTTCAACCAATCAAAAAATCAGAAAAAATTTGTTCTTTTTATTAAATTTAGTTTATATATTATGGACTAATTTTGTACATATTTAGAATATTTTTCTCTTTAAGTTTTAATTATTTGTATAATTATTTGCATAATTATATGTTAATTAACTTAATAATTTCAAAAACAATTTTAAAAATCCCAAAAAAATTAGTTTTATTTTAAAATTAATTAATAAGCAATATGAATATATTTTAGACTTAATTTTTAGGTTTAAATTTTATTTCTACCTTCTTTCTCATTTTAATTAAATTAACTATGCATTAATTCCAATTAAAATTAACCATACAAAAAATCCAAAAATATTTCTTTTATCTTATTGCAATTTAAATTCCTAGATAAAGTGTATAGGTTGTCAAAATCATGTAAATAGCGTAGTTTACATTTGCCGCACAATCGATGTAATAGCGTAGATTTACTTTCCGCATTTTACATTCCCGCATTTTAATTTCTGTACATATAAAACTGCGTGTATGTCAAAGATAAAAACTGATGCGTCAGGTCACTAACTTCAAAGATAAAAATATCTGAATCAAAAACACAATCACACTTGCACCTATTAGGGTAATCCCTCTGTTACTTTTTTCAAAATCAAATTCTACTGTTTCAAATGCAAATCCAAACTTTTGTTTACATCCGGTAAAAGGAGAATTTTCTAAAAGAAATAGGAAAGGACCTTATAAACTTAGGGTAGATCTCCTAATTGCTTGCTCAAATCAAAACAACAAATGTCTCATATATCATTGTTTTTTTCAAAATAAAACTTTCAAAAAAGACAATACTTGGTATATATCCAAACAAGGATCATTACGAAGTTAAAGCTCTTTTTTCAAAACATCTTTCGAAAGATAAAACACTTTGTATACATCCGCACAAGGATCATTATAAAGTCAATTTAGAAAATGAAATTTAAAACCACATACAAGCATTTCAAGGCAAGACAAATGATTCAAAACAAGTGAGCTAAGCAATTAAGAGCCCATGGATAACCATGGATACAAAGGGGTGCTAATACCTTCCCTTTGTATAACCTACCCCCGAACCCAAAAATCTCTTAAAGGTCTTTTTTCTGTTTCTTTTATAAACCTTTCCTTAATTGGATAATATAAAAGTCGCTGGCGAATCTCTGATTTTCAAAACTCAAAAAAATAAAAGAAGGGTCAGTTTGTATCTCTCTCACGAGGGATATAAAAAAACGAGGGCGACACTCTGGTACCTGATACCCTACTTGATCTCATCACGAAGACCATTCTCAAATTTGACACATTTTGAGAACTCACTGGCTCGTCATTGTTGTAGTGTACATAGTACTTTTCCAGTTCCACAAACTTTGCAGCATACTCAAGTACTGTCATGTTACCTTGGACCAGCTCCAGAAATTCAACCTCTTTTCTGCCTCTAACATCCTCAGGAAAATACCTCCTCAGAAATTCCCTTTTGAATATAGCCCAAGTAACTGTGATACCACTAGCATGCAGTTCAGCTCTGGTTGCCAACCACCTGTCATCAGCTTCCTCAAACAACATGTGCGTACCATATCTCACCTTGAGATTCTCAGCACAATCGATGACTCTGAAAATCCTCTCGATCTCCTTTATCCATTTCTGAGCACCCTCAGGGTCATGCGTGCCTTTGAATAATGGAGGGTTGTTCCTCTAAAAATTCCCCAGTTGCCTTTCAGCACCAATCCCTGCTCCTACAGCATTTCCTCCCAGCACACCAGCAATCATGCCCAGAGCCTCAGCGATAGCATCATCATTTCTTCCTCTTCTAGCCATTGTTCTGCTTAATCACAAACAATCCAGTCAGAACAAAAGTATCGACAAATAACTCGTATTAGTCGCATACACAAAAAAGAATGACACTAAGATTCTGGTCACAACAACCGACTATGCTCTGATACCACTATTGTAACACCCATCTAATAACTCTGCGGCAATTAAACAAATATTAATCAAAGTAAACACGCGAGAGGTGTCATAATTCATAAAATAAAGAATACACACGTTCGGCACCTGTCATGGATTCACTGAAAACATCTGAAATTATAACTCATTAAATAAAGTCATGTTTACACAGCGGAATTGAACTATCAAGTCAACATACGTCATTAATGTATCAGACTCAAACAACCTAAACAAAAAGAGTTATAAAAGAAACTCAAAAACAATCGCGTTCCCTATGTTACATCTACCAGAGCACGACACCGACACGACAACTAAACTGACTTATGAGCTAATCCTCACCAAGTCACGCCACTATCCTCAATCTAAAAAATGACAACAAGTAAGGGTGAGTCTCATCACAGTTAACCAATGTTATTGCATCATAAATAACAATATATCATAGTTATATCATTCACCCAATTGTTTCGTATTCAGAAAAAACATCATCACACATCCACAGATAAACAGACAAGTCATCACATAACATATATAATCATGTTATAGAACAAATCATGCACATGTATGAAACTGACACTATGCATGTGGTACCAACATCATCAATGGGAAAACCCACCGACCAATCTATCATCATCCAGATACGGCCCTGCCAGCACAAATTCCACACAATGGGAATCTTGCCCTTCACTGAATCCTCTCATCTTTAGGATACAGTCCTCATCTATGATTATGAATGCATGCAACAATATATACAACATACTATCATCATTATCATATTATGAGTAGCATCATCTATACTCATTCATCATCATCATCATCATTAACAAGTATGTTCATATATATACAATTGCATCATTCAATAAATCATATAATAATAAGTCACACAGATTCGTCAGTTCGAAAGTTACACGCCATTAACCTTCAGAAATCACAAAACAGCAAAAATCTGCAGTCACGCTGACCATACGCGTACTATACGCGTACCAATAGGGGTCAAAATCCACACAAACACGCTCCATACCCGTACCATACGCGTATGAGCAGAACCAGCATTCCACACACAAAACACACACACACCATACGCGTATCATACGCGTATGAACAGAGTCAAAATTCCATACGAAACATGCACATACGCGTACCTGCCTAGCATACGCGTATCAGCCACATACCATACGCATACCATACGCGTACGAGCAGTAAGTGCATTCTGATGCACATCTGGGGAGCGTATCATACGCGTATCCTCCCCTCCATACGCGTACCGTACGCGTATCATACGCAAATGAGCAGCAGTTTTCAAAACCTGCGACTTACCCATTCGTCTTCCTCGCAATTCCACTTGCACAGTCTGCGATTTGGGTCTAAAAACTAGAAAATTTCACATTCTAACATCACAGAATTCACCCAACAATCACAGTATATGATTCTATAATCGATTTTATTCATCATGCCCTAATTCTACTCAGTTACTAGGGATTTAACAGCCATAGATCCAATCTAAATGATAAACACAATAGAAAATCCAGAATATAGAATCAATTAATCCAAACAATACTTCTAATCCATACTATCATCCATAATATGATAATAAAGATTAAATGGAAAGTCTCCCCTTACCTTAGACAAGATTTCTTGATCCTTGGTCTCTCCCTCTTCAGGTCTCCTTCACGCTCTTCGTTCCCAAAACTTCTGTTTTTTCACGTTCTTTCTTTGTTTCCCAATTCCCAATTGTTTTATGACAATAATAATAAAATTAGTAAAAGAGTTACAGTATCACACCCCCTGTTTTCACTTATTCCTCACATGGCTCAAATGCCATAAACCAATATTTTCTATTATTTCCACAAACTCTTTATAATTCTAATTATTAATTCAATTATCTCATTAAATTAATATTAAAATTATACGGGTGTTACAATAACCATTGTCACTTAATTGACTTATGGACAATAAGTTATGCGTTAATCCATCTACTAAAAGAACATTAGTTATAGAGGGAGAGTTACCAATGCATATGGTTCCAGAGCCAATGATCTTGCCTTTCTAATTCCCTCCAAACTTAACTTCTCCAGCTGATTTAAGCACCAGGTCTTGGAACATAGACCTTTTTTCGGTCATCTGCCGCGCGCACCCAGAGTCCAGGTACCATGACATGTTTGCTTTTGTCTTCTTGGCTGCCAAGGATATCTGCAACGGGAATTATCTTTTCCTTAGGTACCCATATTCTTTTGGGTCCTTTTGAGTTAGTCTTCCTGAAGTTCTGATTGAACTGAGGTTTAGCACGAAAATTAACAGGAGGTACAACATGATATTCCCTTTCCTGAGTAGCATGATATTTTCTAGGATGTGCAACATTATGTTTCCTTGTGTGTGATATGTAGAAACTTTGAGCATGTGAAGTGTGCCTAATATCATGAGAGTGGCCATACTTGAATTGATCATACAAGGGTTTATATGTGATTTTCATTTCATCAATAAGTTCAAGTTTGTAGGGGGTTTCACCCTCATAGCCCATTCCAACTCTTTTGTTTCCACTAACTCCATATATCATAGAAGCAAGTTGACTTCTGCCAATGCTTCCCGATAGAAACTTCCTGAAAATCAAGTCATATTCCTTAAGAATATTGTTCACACTTGGTATAGACTTTTCTGAACTAGGAGATGATGCAACATCTTTAGATAGTTATAAAACTTTTTCTTTAAGTTCATAATTTTCTATCTCAAGCTTCTTAGTCTCAGATGCAAAGAGCTTTTTCAGCTTCTTGTATTTGATACTAATTTGAGCCTTGATTTCCAGATGTTCAGTTAAACTGGAAACTAACTCATCTCTAGATAGTTCAGAAAATACCTCTTCAGAATCTGAGTCTGATGTAGATTCTGATTCTTCATCAACGGTGGCCATCAGTGCTATGTTTGCTTGCTCATCTTCAGAGTCTGATTCTTGATCAGAAGAATCTGATTCATCCCAAGTAGCCATAAGGCCTTTCTTCTTTTCAAATCTCTTCTTGGGCTTTTCCCTCTTAAGCTTTGGGCACTCATTCTTGTAGTGACCAGGTTCCTTGCATTCATATCACGTCACCTTCTTCTTGTCAGATCTTTTGTCTCCAGAAGATTCTCCTTTCTCAGGCCTTTTGAAGTACTTGAAGTTCTTGAACTTTCTCTGCTTACTCTTCCAGAGTTGATTTACTCTTCTGGAAATCATAGAAAGTTCATCTTCTTCTTTTTCTTCTGATTCTGACTCTTCAGAATCTTCTTCTTCATCCTGAAAAGCGTTAGTGCATTTTTTATTTGAAGATTTTAATGTAATAGACTTACCTTTCTTTTGAGGCTCGTTTGCATCCAGCTCAATTTCATGGCTTCTCAATGCACTGATCAGCTCCTCAAGAGAAACTTCATTCAGATTCTTAGCAATCTTGAATGCAGTCACCATTGGGCCCCATCTTCTGGGCAAGCTTCTGATGATCTTCTTGACATGATCAGCCTTGGTGTAGCCTTTGTCAAGCACTCTTAATCCAGCAGCCAAAGTCTGGAATCTTGAAAACATTGCTTCAATGTTCTCATCTTCCTCCATCTTGAAAGCTTCATACTTCTGGATCAAGGCAAGAGCATTTGTCTCCTTGACTTGGGCATTACCTTCATGAGTCATTTTCAGAGACTCATACATGTCATGAGCAGTTTCTCTGTTTGATATTTTCTCATATTCAGCATGAGAAATATCATTCAGCAGAATAGTCCTTGACTTATGATGATTCTTAAAATATTTCTTTTGATCATTAATCAATTTTTTTCTTGACACTTTTACTCCACGAGCATTTACAGGATGTTTGTAACCATCCAAGACTAGATCTCATAAGTCACTATCTTGACCAAGAAAATAACTTTCTAGTCTGTCCTTCCAATACTCAAAATTTTCTCCATCAAAGACAGGAGGTCTGTTGTAACCATTGAAGCCATTGCTTCCATTGTTACTATTGTTGTTGTTTTCAGCAGGAACAGATGTAGATGTTGTTTCAACCATCTTGACTTAGTGTTTTTCTCCCTGAATCTTTTGTCTAACACGGTTAAGTGCTTGCACCTAGAACCGCCACTCTGATGCCAATTGAAGGAGTGAAAAACACTTAGAAAGGGGGATTGAATAAGTGCAAATTTAAAACTTGGAAGATAAAAACAATGAACACAATTATTTTTATCCTGGTTCGTTGTTAACGAAACTACTCTAGTCCATTCCTGACAAGGTGATTTACCTCTACTGAGGATTTAATCCACTAATCCAACTGATTACAATGATTTTCCACTTAGATACCCTCTAAGTCTTCTAGAGTCTACATATCACAACTTGATCACTCTAGGAATCTTTTTACAATCAATGTAAAAATAAAGTTTACAAGAGTTTGTTTTGCTTCTAATAAATCTGTAATCATAACAGTGATATTTTTCGTAAGTTCTAAACTTAACACTCACTAAATATTACAAGAGTTTGTGAGGTTGATGATGAAGTTCGTAAGCCTTTAGAATTTGACAGCGTTTCAGTATAATGGCGCAAGAGTTCTGTCCAGCTTCTGATGAGAACTTCTTTATATAGGCACTTTAGAGGAAATGACCATTGGGAGCATTTAATGCTTTGTGTGAATAGTACAACGATGCATTTAATGTTTCACACTTTTGTCATCTACCTCGAGCCTTGCTTTTCCTGCTTTTACTAACTTTGCCTTTTGTAGCTTCTAACGTTCCTTTTGTCAGTCAGAGATTAGGCTTACTAGCCTGTCATCTTATACTTTCTTCTGGACTCATATTTGTTGAATAACAACGTTTGAATATCAGAGTCAAACAGCTTTGGTGCAAAACATCTTCTGTCTTCTAAATTTGAAGAGCTTCTTAGCATGATACCATCAGAGCTTCAGAGCTTCTGCTTCTGACTTCGTTCTTCTGATGCTTTACAGTTCATGTTTTGATTCTGCTTGATCATCTTATGATGTCTTGCCAGAGCATGTTCTGATGCAGCTATCCAGAACCTTCTGAGTCAGTGCTTCTGAACGTTGATTTGTGCATACTCTATATATCTCCTAAAATGCAAAATGCAAAGGATTAGAGTACCACATTGTCTTATACAAAATTCATTCTTAATGTTATCATCAAAACATAGAATATTGAGTAGAACAAATCTTGTTCTAACAATATTGTGGTAATAGTGACCCATGAGATAAATAAATTTTTAATTAATTAAAATTAAAATATAAATCATTTAAATTTTTAGTAATAATAAATAAATATAGACAATACCAATTATTTTGTATTTCAATACCAATTCAATTTCAATTCACAAGCCACAATAAATTTTATTTGAGGGCAAGCAGTCTAACTTATCAAAATAATTTTTACACATCCAAATCAACTTGTAAAAATAAGTTTTAAACAACCAGATCAATTCTGAATCATTGGAATGTGAAACCAAACATATTCTTAAGGTTTAGTATTAGTATTTTTTATCTATAGTGTGTTTGTTTAGTCATAATTTGTCTTCTGACATTCTATTTCCAATGCATCATGTTCACAAAGGAGATGTTCACAGTAATTTAATTTTTTTCTACTATTTAGATAATATTACTCCTATGTGAAGCACTTGATTGAAGATAACAGTCTTTTAATCGAGGAAATCCTTCTGCAAATGTAATTAAAATAATCTATATGAATACTTGAATCATAACATCACTGAAACTCTTATTGTCAAAAGATTAGTTGAATGCTCAAGGTTTTGAAATTCTTATAGTTTAATGCATTTTAGTTAATTGGCATCTTGTCATTAAATTTATAATTTTTTTTAAACCAGATATACACATGACTTTGGACGTGTGATACAAAGACAAATTGTTACCATTTTCCAATATCAACAAGTTTTCTTCAATTTAAATAAAAAACTAATATACTACACATTAATGACTTTATAATTTTTACAAAAATACCTAAAAATATAATCATTTAGTGGTCTAAATAAATATTTTATTTATAAATTATAAAATAATTAATAAAATAATGTAAATAAAACTTAAAAAAATATAAAATAAAATACATTAAAATACCGTTGCCTTACATAAAACAAAAAACATTAAAGAATAAAACATTAAAAATTAAAAATTAAACAAAAAATAATATTAGAACATTAAAACATTAAAAGTTAAACAAAAAATAATATTAGAAGATGATACATTAAATATTTGAATATCACAATCATACTTTAAAAGATTATTATTAATTACATCTAGAATATATAATTAAATAACTAAATAAAAAACGAGAAAAATAAGAAAGTGGAGTCGGGGAAGAAAGTAATATTAGAAAATAAGGTCTTTTGTGTATGATTTTTTAAGTAATTTTAATTAATAAAAAAGAAATTATATAATAAGAAATTGAAGAATTCCATTGAAGGAGTAGAATGATCCAATATTAGCAACCTCTACCGCACATTTCCTAGTTTCCACTATTATTTACATATATTTTTATTTGAAAATGTTGCATTTTATTTATATATAAAATTTTAATTAATAAAGTTATAGCTTTAATTGTAATTTGTGATAATTATTAGAGTCTAGCTAAAAATATATTATAGGATATAAATGTAAATATTTAATTCATTAGATATTACTTGTATGGTATGTTGCTTATAATCCATCACAACGATTAAATTTATTTATTATTAAAACAATAGTAAGTATTTTAAAATCTCGCCTCCGAATGTATTCGGAACCCCCATCGGACAATTTTCATCATGTTTTTTTAAGTATTTTCATCAAAAATCAATATATTAGATTTCTAAAACTCAATTTATTTAGTATATAACTAGATTGTGACCCGCGCCATGCGCGGTTGTGTGCATAATTAAGAATTTATGTATTTATTATGTTTATGCTTATACTTTTAGAAATCATGTATCAGTTAAATTTTGATAAATTAAAGTAATAGTATACATTAGTTACAACAAAAAACACTTTCATATATCACTTTTTAATATAAAATTAATAGTAAATAAAGTTAAACAAATTATTAACAATATTAGTTGGCCGTTATAAAATTTATCAATAATATTAGTTGAAAGTAATAAAAATTAATAAAGCATTTGAAATGCTAGGTTGAGAAATATGAGAAGTTCAAAAAATAATGAAAAATGTATTTTAGTAATTCATTTATTCAACTATTTATTTTAAATATTCAAATTTTAAGATGAATTAATAAAACTGTGACCAAATAATTTTTCTATATAATAATTTATTAGGAATGTAAAAAAATATTAAAATTTTATTTTGTTAAGAAACAATTCATTACAACAATATATTTTCTTTGAATCAATTAAATAATTAATTATCCGTCAAAAAATTAAATAATTAATTATAGTTGTTAAATAAAATATCTACTAATTTATTTTATTTATATGATTAATATTTATTAACATATATTTAGGGAAACTTTTTCATGTATCAACTGAATTAAAAAACTTTTATTTTCTGAGTTTTAATTTAGATATCAAATTGAGTTTATAATTCTTGTTCTAATATTCTAATAGAATGTAATAAAAAATCATTATTTAAAAGATATACATACGTGGTTTTCTTCTATAAATATAAAATTGAAAATCTTTTAATAAATACATGTGTACAACGAATTGAATTTTTTTATAAAATTAATATCTATAATATATAAATTTATAACTCATTCATTATGTAACATGAACGTAGTTAATAGTATTATAATTATTTTATTATGCAAAATAAAAAATAATGAGATGTAATAAAGAATAATTATTAAATAATCAAAAATAAAAAAAAAACCTTTATTAAAAAATAAAATATATTTTTGAGTTGTTTCTTAAGTTTGGTTGTCTCTTGAAAGTCATCCTATCATAATATGTGTAGATTCTTTTGCTGTAAATGTAAATTTCTATTTTTATTTGATTTTATTATTAAATCCACAAAATACACTTCAAGATATTTGGTATGGATATAACACCATATGTAGATTCCAACTTTGATTTTATTAAATTCACAAAGTATACTTCAAGATATTTGATATGGATATAACACCATATGTAGATTTCAACTTTGATTTGTAATATATTTTAATAAGAAAGGAATACTTTGATAATCGTAAATAAAATAATTAAAAATTCAATCCACTTTTATGTAATAGAGTCAAATATTGAATGCAATACATATCAAAATGAAATAATAATTATACATGTAAATAAAAATTATATTGATATTCAAGCAAATTATTATAAAAGAGTGTAACATATTCAGTAAATCAATACAATATAGTAAGTTGAGTCTTTAACTTAACACATAAACCAGAGAATACTGAATTTATGCGAGAAATAAAAAAATAAGTTAAATTACATTACAAAAAATTAAAAAAAATTATACATGACTCTTGTAAGAGTAATTGATGATACAAAAATGAGTAGTAATACTAATTGAAAATTACAAAAATTAATAGAAAGGTGAAAAAAAATACACACCTTATTAAATAATCTTCACCCTATACATTGTTGTTGATATGCAATGGAAAAATCTTCATATTAGAATCTATATTTTAACTGTAATTCATAATATTAACACTCAAGGTTAAAAATACATAAAAAAAATATACAGTTTACAATGAAAGTTTTACAATACAACGCAATAACATAAAAACTTACATAAAAAGGAGAATGAATAGAAAGAAAAGTTGTTAATATAATTTAATATATGTTTAATGGTGTGATGTTAAAGAAAAATAAAAGAAACAAAAATTAAAATGTTATAGAGTCTACCTTTCTCTATGAGAATTTATCTTTCAACAAAATTCTCATATATATCTTCAAAACCCGCACATGAAGTTTTAAACAAATAATATATATTTTGAAAAATAAAAGAGAAAACACATGAACTTACAAATTTGCACATAAAATTTTAAATAAATGATACACATATTAGAAAATGAAAGAAGAAACATATGAGAATGAAAAGAAATTGCTAAAATGAAATTTTTAAAATCTATATATAGAGTCAAGTTAGTGAAGATGTATAGTTAAGAAAATAGACAAATAATTGAAAGAGTTATAATATATTAATAAGAATGGAAGTTATAAAATTAATAAATTAAATACTTTAAAAACATTAAATAGAATTTTTGATGGGTTCTTATGATTTCATAATAATAACGTATTAATTGTTCTTATAATATATTAAGAGAAAAACGTTTTAATAGTTTCACTGTTATTAAATAGAGAATCTTATAGAAATGAAAAGTTTTTTAAAAAGATATTAAAGTAAAAATTAATGAATTTATATAAAATATGGATGCAAATTTAAAAAATAGGTTTAAAAAAATAGGGGTCTTGTTAGATTTGATATTTGTTTTTATAATTATTTAAATAATGTTATGAGTTAAGTATAAAATTAAGAAAAATTATATGAACTCCAAAATCATGAAATATTAAACAAATTAAATTTTACATTTTTTTTTTGGATCAAAAAGCATATCTTTATTAAAACCAAAAATAATGAAGTACACACCGATCGCAAGGATCCAGGCTACCTAATAATTCTATTAGTACTCACATTAATGTGAGATCTAATCTTCCTATTCTTAATACCTCTAGCTACAATAATATCAATAATCTTTCCTAATAAATTTCGTTCAATATCCTTTTGGGAGAAAATCTTCTCATTTCGATTCTTCCACACTTCATAGATTATTTCTGCACAAGCAATTTTCAGAAGCTGCCACATCCATCCTTTTTTATGTGTTTCGGACATTAGCCAAATACTCTCTTCATTCCAACCATGCGGGCTTCTGTGCAATCCCAACCACTCCAATATACCTTTCCAAACCATATGGACATGGCTACATTCAAAGAAAAGGTGGTGAATGCTCTCCAAATTATTACAAAATTCACACGTCGGATTCACGCTAATCCCAAATTTTAACAATCTGTCCTTAGTAGACAGTTTACCATGCAGTACCAACCACAAAAGGAAAATAGCACGTGGTCGAGCCAAATTGTGCATTGTCATGTGTCGCCACTCAACCTTGTTCATCGTACCCCGTATGGCAATATAAAGCAGTTTAGTTTTGAACTGCTTACCTTGTAAAATATCCTGCCAATACTGCATATCCTTAATATCATCTCGATATTTCATCATTTTTTTCACAGTCCATGAACAGCTTGCTCTCACCTGCCATGCCATGACCTCGTTATTCTTGATGTAGTAAGCATTCAGCCACCGCACCCATAGCTTGTCAGCTTTAGCTTGTAAATTCCATAATAATTTTCCAATAGTAGCAAGATTCCAAGCTTTCAGAAATATAAGATTGAGGCCTCTAGCTCCCTTCGGTCGACAAACCGTATCCCATGCTACAGGAGCTTTCCTCGTGCTACCACTTTTACCACTCCAGAGAAAACCTCGACACAGCGCCTCTATATGATTCAGAACCTTTTGCGGAATTGGGAAGATTTGCATCCAATAAGAGGTAACGGCGAATAAGATGCTTTTGATCAATTGGAACCGGCCCGCATAGCTCAAAAGATTGGTTGTCCAGTGACGAATCCGCATCATAATCTTCTCAATCAATGGCTGAAACTACTATATCGTGACTCTTTTACTAGCTAACGGCACTCCCAGGTATTTGAAAGGGAGGGAACCTCTAGCAAAACCTGTCCAGCCACAGATCACCTCTTGGATATGGTTGGTGACACCACCAAAATACAACTTGCACTTCTGAGGGTGAGCCACAAAACCAGTCGAGTCATAAAAAATTTGGAACTTCTCCATAAGTAACTTAACCGAACTCTCATCCCCTCGCAGGAAAAGGATAAGATCATCCGCAAAGCAAATATTGATAATGCCCAGCTTCTCGCACCGGGGATGAAAGTTGAAGTTGTGATTCTCCTTTAGCTTTTGTAAACATCTATGTAAATACTCCATGACGAGCACAAAAAGCAACGGCGAAATCGGGTCTCCCTGTCGCAAGCCTCGCTGTGCTTTTAACTCTGCAGTCATATAGCCATTTATGGAAAATCTGTATGAAACAGTTCTAACACACGTCATAATCCAGCCAACAAACTTCTCCGGGAAACTCATTTCTCTCATTACTTGATCCAAAGCGTCCCACTCAACGGTATCATACGGCTTTTGAATATCCATTTAGATTGCACACCGGGGAGAGATTTGTTTTCTACTATAGCCTTTCATTAGTTCTTGAGCCAACATAATGTTGTCATGAATCACTCGACAAGGAGTAAACGCCGATTGGCTCTCATCCGTGACTTCGGATATAACCTTGCTCAGTCTTGTTGTCAAAATCTTAGAAATAATTTTGTACAAAGTGCTGCAACAAGCAATGGGCCTCATGTCTTTTACCATCTGTAAGAGTAACCACTGCACAATTTACAGCAGCAAACAGCCGATTCTGAGCAAAAAAATCTTGGACAGCGGCATCAACATCCTTTTTAATCACATTCCAGGTGCTTTTGAAAAACTTGGAGGTGTATCCGTCCATGCCCGGAGCCTTATTTTCCCCAATATTTTTCACAGCTCTCCATATTTTCGTCTCTGTTACAGGGAGGATCAAACTTTGTTTATGTATCTCACTGAGTTGAGGGCCTTTCCGCATAGCATCCATATCCACATGTCTAACAATATCTCTTTTTGTTCCAACGATACTTCTATAAAATTGGAGAATCTCAGTCTCGATCTCAGCCATATCAGTAAGCTTCTTCCCTCGAGTATCTTCAAGATTATGGAGACTGGTTTGTTTATGCTTACCACGAATAATGGCGTGGAAGTAAGCGTTGTTGCAATCACCCAACTTTAACCAATCGACTTTGGCTCTTTGTCTCAAACTTTTTTCCTCTTCCTCAGTAGGCACAAGGAGTTTAGTTGTGAGATCCTTAACCTCGGCAGCTAGCTCAGTATTAAATAAGTCACCTGCTAGATGACTTTGCGCAATGTCCAGTTGAGTTCTATAACTTTTCAACTTTTGAATATCAACTGTCATATTCCTATTCAAACCTCTTAACAGGGGCTGCATCCTCTTCAATTTTCTCCACACAGCATACATAGGTTTACCGGCAACACTCGGGTTCCAGCTATTCATAACCGTCTGCATATAGTCTTTATGATTCACCACACTGTTCAGAAATTTGAATCTCGGTTGCTGTCTCAGTTTCACCGTAGGCGCTCCTTTGATGTTTATGAGTAGCGGAGAGTGATCCGAAACGTGACTATTTAACACATCCACAATACAGTTCGGGAATCCAGCAAACCAATCCATATTACATAAAACATGGTCAATTCCTGAGTAAATAAGGCCATTGATATGATGATTTGACCACGTGTAGTAATGGCCCCTCGTATCGTGCTCAAACAGTTGCGTATTTTTCATCATCATTTCCAAGTCTGCTACTTCAGTTTGGTGAACAGGGGTGCCGCCAATCCTATTAATGAAATTTATGACATTGTTATAATCTCCTATTACTGCCCATGGCCCATGAATCATACCAGCAATCTTCTCAATATCATTCCAAAGTCGCCTCCTTTGAATGAGAAGGTTATGAGCATAAAAAATACTAATCCAGCCCCTAGTTTAACCCGAGTTTCTAATAACGCAATCTAAGGCACATTTAAGAATCTGAGATGGGTTTTAACCTCAGTGTACCTCGAAATTTTATTCAAGCCCCTAATGTTCCAAACCACTAACATGGGTCACCCATTAGGTGCGTATCCTGTCCTAGGACTTCAAATCCATTCTTACTTGTACCAATAATTGTGGAAATTATACAAATTTTAGAAAATAAAAGAGGAAACATATGAGAATAAAAAATGTTAAAAATAAAAAATTTAAAATCAGTATAAAAAGAGTCGTGTGAGTGAAGATATATAGTTAAAAAAATATATAACTAATTGAAAGGGTGATAATATATTAATTATAATAGAAGTTATAAAATTAATAACCAAATGCTTTAAAATATATTAAATTGAAATTTTGAGGACTTTTTATGGTTTCATAATAATAAGGTATTAATTATTTATTTTTATTATATAAAACTAATAAAAAATATTTCAAAGTTACATTATTATAATAATAATTATTATTATTACTATGGTTATTATTATTATATTATTATTAGCTATTAAATTGAGAATCGTTGATTTCTTATATAAAATGTGAGAATTAGAGTAATAAGATAAATGAGATATTTGCTTATTTTTGTATGAATAACTATTCAATTTCTTGGTTGAATATAAAATTAAAAAATTAATTTAAATAAAAAAATTAATTTTGAAGAGCACAAATTCAACTCATTTTTAATTTTTTTGTATTAATATATTTTACCATATATTAATTTTAATTAAACATTATATTTTTATTACTATTATTATTTATAATAGTGATAGTTGGATTCTATTATTATTATTAGCATTATTATATTATGTTATATTATTATTAATATTAATGTAGGGTCTAATTAATCTTAATATATTAATAAGAATGAAAGTTATAAAATTAATAAAATAAATATTTTAAAATACATTAAATAGAACTTTTGATGGGTTTTTATGGTATCATCATAATAATAATCTATTAATTTTTATTATTAAATTTAAGAGAAAAACATTTTAATAGTTACATTGTTATTCAATAGAGAATCTTATAGAAATGATTTTTTTTCAAAAAAATATATTAAACTGAAAATTAATAAATTGATATAAAAAATGGATAAAATTTATAAAAAATATGTTTAAAAAATAGGGGTAAGATTTGACCTTTGTTTTTATAATTATTTAAATAATTTTATGAATTAAGTATAAAATTAAGAAAAATTATATGAATTCCTAAATCATGAAATATTAAACAAATGATATAAATTTTAAAAAATAAAAGAGGAAACATATGAGAATAAAAAAATAGCAAAAATAAAAATTTTAAAATTAGTATAAAATAAGTCGTGCGAGTGAAGATGTATAGTAAAAAAAATAGATAACTAATTGAATGGGTGATAATCTATTAATAATAATATAAGTTATAAAATTAATAAAACAAATGCTTTAAAATATATTAAATAGAAATTTTGACCATTTTTTATGGTTAAAAAAATAGATAGCTAATTGAAAGGGTGATAATATATTAATAATAATAATATAAGTTATAAAATTAATAAAACAAATGTTTTAAAATATATCTTAATATAAGCTATTAATAAAACAAATGCTTTAAAATATATTAAATAGAAATTTTGACCATTTTATGGTTAAAAAAATAGATAACTAATTGAAAGGAAAGGGAGATAATATATTAATAATAATAATATAAGTTATAAAATTAATAAAACAAATGTTTTAAAATATATCTTAATATATATTAATATAATATAAGTTATAAAATTAATAAAACAAATGCTTTAAAATATATTAAATTGAAATTTTTGTCATTTTTTATGGTTATTTTCTTTTATTATATTATGATTAATATTGATGTAGGCTAAAATTAATTTTAATATACTATTATAATTATAATTATTATGTTTATTATATTTATTATTATTATTATTTATTTTTATTGTAGGGACAAAATTGTAAATTGAATAGTTAGGGTTTTACCAAAAATTATTATCATGATGACATGTGTTTAGGGTTGTCATCATAACAACCTTGGATTTATTAAGATTAAGATTAAGATGAAAAAACATAAAAAAATTAAGTGTTTTTCAATATAATATTTCAAACACTTCCTTTAAAAAAATACACGCCGCAACGGCCGCAATTCGCATCGCAACAGACGCAATAACCGCAATCGCAACGCGCAATTTAAAACCATGATTTAAATTAACCATTTACTAATTAATTGAATTGCCTGCATTCAATTAGAAAATTTGCATATTTTCTACAAGTTAAAGAATGAGTATGGAGTAGTTATAAAAAAAAAAAAAATGAGTATGGAGCAAATCCAGACCACACTCGTGATCAAAAAACATGATGACGAGTAAATGAATCCAAATATAAATTTAACCTAAAAACTGAATCAAATCCAATCAAAGAGTAAATTATAAGTTGCACATAGTTTAAGAAGTGACAGGATAAAAGCAAAGTGATGATGATGCAAAGAGAAAACCTAGAAAAACAGATAAACAACAGTAAAAGTCCAACATAAAAATATGAAAATTATTAACATAAAAAAATATATCGGTTAATACTAAAAATTAAGTACTCTATAAAAAAAAGATAAACAACAGTAAAAAGAGGAAAAGTTAATATAATTTAATATAATTAAAATATGAGAAAAGCTAACATGTGCTCCAAAGGCACAAGTTAATTAGATATTTATAGAAATATTTTTTTAGAATGCGTGCATTCAATGTATCAAAACTTTAAACATGACTTTATTACATTTAATTACATTTAACTTTTTCTAATTATAGTATCCTTAACATGTTCCATAAGGGCACATGTTAGCATGACCCTTAAAATATAAATAAATGACCCTTAAAATATAAATAAATAGGTACAATGAAAAACAAGCGGAATAATGCGAAAACTAACTTAGGTAAAATGTGTCGGTTCAGACCGCCATAAAGTGAATTAAATTACGTCATTTATTATAACTTTCAGTAAATAAGATATTACAATTTAAAAAAAATATTTTCATAAAAAAAATTTATAATAAATATTATTTTTTAAGTATAATAATTACAAATATATTCTAATTTTAAAATATATAGTATTAAATTTGTTTAACAACAAAAAATAATATTATAAAAAAATGAAAGGAAGAGTCAAAATAAAAGACAGAGTTTCACGAAATAGCAAGATATTAGAATTATCCTAAACCTAACACAGTGTAGGAAAAAATGCAAATAAACACACAAACCACCAACAAATTATAAAATCATTATAATAACCAATCATTCAAATTATGAGTAATCATTAACATTTTCTAAAATCCATTGAGTTTTTTACTTGTCACATATTTAAATGTTATTTTTGAAAGTTTCGATTAAAACTCCAACTTCTTTTTATATTACTTTATACTAGTACTTCCAAATTATTTAATAAATATAATTATATTACTCACATTTCTTAATTATTAAGTCTTATTAAGACTACAATAAAATATATATATATATATATATATATATATATATATATATATATATATATATATATATATATATATATATATTCTAAAAGATGCCAAACTTGAGTTCCAATAATTTAAAAATTATTAAGAATTTAGATTTACCGTGTGTACTTTAGTTTGTGAAACATGATTGAACTAACAAAATAAATAGTAAAGAGAAAAAGGGATATGCACTGACAATGTAAAATGTTTTTACACTGTCAACCAATCACAACCATGTATCTAATTAAAACATACTTTTAATTAAAAAAAATTAATATGACATGGCAAGTGTAAGTATTTTGATTGGATGTATGTGTAAAGTTTATTTACATTGTCAGTGCACTACCTTTAAACTCAATAGAAAAATAACAAAAACTGTAAAATATGATCGAAATATAAGTTGAATATTTTTATTTAAAATATAATTATTTTAATATTATTATAACAATATATTTATCATTCAGAATTAGGGGTCCAATCATGTATTACCCCGTACATATAAGTGTAGAATAATGTGTAGCGATGCTAAAATGGTACAAGAAACATACATAAGCAGAAAAAATGACAAGAATTAAAAATCATATATGATTTCATTCTTGAACAAAATGTATACAATTAGCTTGTCAATAATAATACACAGCGGAAAGATAAGATATGATGAGGTCATTCTGTCATCTGCTCGTCCACCGTCTTCACGACAAACCATCTAGCAATTCTTCTACTTCTAACCTGTTTCTGAAAAAAATAATAAGAAGATTGGGGTGAGATTACTAAATCTTAGTGAGTTCCCCTATCTTACGGGTTCACTCGGTTCTACAAGGTGCATACAAACAAACGAATATGCTGTGGATCCAGAGTTTTCCTCACGGCTTGGTACAAATACACAACAAGGACAATATCACCATTAGTAGTCCCGTAACTAACCAATGAGATAGCAACAAGCACACAAACAACACACAAGTATGCAGACCCGTACCCGTGTACGAGGAATCCAGGAGCACGTTAATGCCTCTATGTCGGTCATATAATCACACCCTCGATGGGTTACCTCCCATGTCTAATTGTCAAGAGACTTGCACACGCACACCGCAAGTGAATCGGATAAGTCCTACATGGGAATCTATCTGTGACGAGTTACTACGGTGACATTGCCTATGTGGCGTCACGGCCCCGTCAATCACCATACGCAGATGTGATCGCCACAGTGGCAAATACGCCATCAAGGCTACATGGGCCCACCGGGCGAAAGCCTAGTGGCATTACCTACGTGGCACCACTAGAGGTGAGTTAATCCTCTACGTATTGCCTAAGTGGCATCGCAACCCCCACCCTACTAAGCACGCCGATGCTTTTATAACGCCAGCACGGAAACGCCCTTTCGCATCTTCGCCAGGACATCGCAATGGTAGCTCAAGTGTATGCCTAGTAGCTAGGCCTGCTCCAATTCAAGCATATAATGTGTCGCACATAGGATTTTCCTAAACTGGACATCATATCCAGGTGTTTACGGTGATTTCCGGTAAACAACCGCTAGTCTTCCAAACTATAATAAATATGATTTGGTTACTCGCAGGATCGACTAGATTGATCCTAGGACATAGTCAAATAGGTTGTTATTCATGATAGTTCGAATTATGTCTATGATTGGTGTGTCTTGAGATAAGAAATACTTAATCAAAGAAATAAAGATTAACAATCACCTTGTTATACACGTAAATATAACATCAGCGAAAGGTAAGTTAAAGATAAAACATAAGACAGAATTGTAAAAGTGCAAGAATCTTAAAGTGCAGAAAAGTTAAATGCTTCGAAAGTTAAATAACATGAAATTAAAGAGTGCAAGAATATGAATGACATAAAATAAATGAAATGCAGAAATATTGAGAGATACTTGAATAAAAAGCGAAATACACATGTATTTAAATTGGTGTTGGTGTCATACGTACATTTCTCAGCGAACTCTTTCTCTTAACACTTGATACTTGAGTAATATGTGAGTGATTTGTACAAAATGAACACACGGAATCCTAACATTAAGACCCTTATTTATACTAGTTTCGACCCTAACGGTCCTATACTAATCTAATGCCACGTTGCCCATAGAAAATCCAGGGATGCCATATGTCTTCGTGCGGTTACATAAACTACTTCGAAATTCAAATCATCCCGCCTGAATCTTCCTTGGACGCGTGGCAACATAATTATAATTAAGAATTCCACGAAAACACGCTAAGCTTCAGTACTTCGCATATTTCGCAGAAAACGTCTAAGTCCCAAAGACCATTCTTTTCGAATTTAGCTTCGGCGCTCACTATCTTTGTTCCAACTTAAACATCACTCTCGAAGCATGGCCATAAGTAGCCATTTTTATCTTCAAAGATGATCATTGATAACCATCTTCCTTTGAACTCCAAACCTTCGAAGGACACTCTTCTCAAACGAAATCTCCAGTTAACAAATTGCCCCCAATAAATGCCTATTTCGAAAAACAAGAGAAATAGGCGTTTCTTGCTGTAACAAGATTTCATTTTAGAGTTCCGAGACCATTGACTGACGTCATAATCATTTATGACTCTGTTTCCAAAACGTCTTGTCATTTTCAAAGATGTCTACTCATAACTTACATTCCCATGTTCTGGTCTTACTTCATGATCATTACTCCTATATGCTAGGAATGAAGCTAATAACTATTCGACCGCTGTTGGATTAAATCAACACCTGCCGCGTGTCTCTTGGTTTTTACCTAAAAGATTTAAAAGGGTTTCCATTAAACCTTTAAATACCTGAACTCTCACCTTCATATAACTTTCACCTCTATTTCTTATTCCTCTACAGATAAGAACATTCCTGGTCATATTCAAACCCATTTCCAGAATCAAACTTACTCATGGCGTCTTCCTCAAACGTTCTTCAACCAGCTTTGAAACTTCAACAGTCAGCACGGATAGGGAATCAAGAGTGGGTACCAAACCCAAATACTGCAGAAGCGCGCGCCATTTACGCTTCTCAGGTAATCATTCCCTTTGAACTTTCTGGAAAAACTCATGCCTTCATGGGTCCTTTACCTGGAGAAACTAACTCCTCTCTGAGTAAATTCTTTCCTGCTTATTATAAAACTAGGCCTTTAGTTAGTAAGAACAAAATAGATGAAGATGGCCGTCCTATCTTAGCAGATCCTGATGGTGCAGAAGATACTTCGACCGTAACCCCTTCAACCCTAGAGAAAATTAGGTTAAACTATGTAACCAATTTTGTGAAAGTTTTTAGGTCAATTCCCTTAGAAAAAGACCCTGAACTGTACTATGCCTGGCTAGAAAGAGTAGAGAAACACAAGGCTTCTTTCTGGAAACAACTGAGCATCTACGATTTAATCCAACTGTCCAAGACTGGTTTAGAATACAACCAAACCATGCTAGTTGCGTCAGTTCATTTCTGGGATTCTTCCCATAACACTTTCCATCTTCCATGTGGAATGATCACCCCACTCTTTTCGACATAGCTGCTATCACGGGGCTTCGACCAACCGAAGAGATCTTCGACCCCAACGTCATGGATACTGATACTATTAACTTTACCGAAGCAACTGTTACTTACACTGCGTTCATTCAACAATATCATGACGAAAACAATGAGGTAGTCTCAGACGAAGAGCATATTCCTTTCTTAGCCTTATGGCTCTCGAGATGCGTCTTCTGTTCTAGGTCCATACAAGTAGCGAAAAGGTATCTTTGTATGGCCAATCAACTACATGCTGGAACAAAACTAATCCTGAGCTAGTTAATTCTAGGGTTTCTCTATGAGAACCTAGGTGAAGCAACAGACCTTGTTAAGAATTATAAAGCAAGTTCCTTGCTTTTCGCTGGTCCCTTCTGGCTGCTACAATTGTGGCTCAATGCTACTTTCGAGGCTCAACTCCCATTTCGAGGTGTTGTGAACGAAGAAGATCCAAACATTAGAAATCGAACTGTAGAAGGAACCAGGTTGGCTTTGCTAACCCCAAAAGAAGAGACCGGGAAGCTTCGCGAACATTTTTTAGCATATGTCGTGATGTTTGCTCAGTGTCATCAATTCAACCCTTCGATGGTTCCATTCGTAAACAAGACAGTGGGTCCTGAATGGTTCACTCGAAAGTTTCCAACAATATCTCAAGATCAAGAGGCTGAATCCATGATTATTTGGGAAGCTTTCCTTACCCCAAGGTTATTCTATCACCGTCTTCGCCCCTCCAAAAGCCAATGTGTTCTTCTCTGCTACCAACCAAATCTGGTATCGAGGCAATTTGGATTGGTTCAAGTAAAACCCAAATGTCTGTATGAGAAAAGGAACCATATGTGTTTACACACTTTACATCTGGCTGAAGAAGAATGCGAATCAAAAATTGCCAGATACACTGGTCCTGCCAATCTTTCCCCTATTCCTTTCGAACCTGCCTTTTATTCTACCCCAGATTTCCAACAATGGTGGACAGACTACTACACCATGCAAATCTTTGATGCTGAAAGCCTTACTCGAGAACTAACTGAAGCTTTTGCTGATGTGCAGGAAAACTTTCAGAAAGGTACTTCGACTCATATTAAAGAAATACAAGCCTTTCAAAAATTCTTTGAAACTATTTACAGGCCTGATGATCTTAGTCGGACTGTTCGTGAAGCTGCAGTTATTTTACGTGAAAAGTTTTCTGCTAAACTGGATAAGTTGAAACTGCCTCCGTCTGTTCGACCAGAACTGCGTTATGAAGTGGCTTTCAAACTTAATCCTCCAAAATTCCCTCCATTGCCAAGCGCTGATTTTGGTATGGTTTGAGCCCTCCTTTCCCAGACTGGTTTGTGTGTGAGAATGCTTTTAAAATTGTTCAAGAACAAACTAAAAAACGCGTTGAACGAGTGGTCCCGACTAAGCATACCCTGGATACCTTCAAAGGACATCTCCATATAAATCTTGAACATGTTCGTGTCTTGACTCCAATACCTGAAGGTTTGGGTTTAGACATTCTTTCGACTAGCTTTTCCTTTTCTACTAAAACACTGATTCCAATTTCACTTGCAGCTATTACTCGAAAGAGAAAGATCAAAGAAGTCCCTGTGCAAAAAGCTTCTGAAGTTTCAAAGAGCAACAAGCCAAGTGGGAGTGACTCTATCACCACTGACAAGAAACCCACGGTATATACATGCTTTATATTCTATTTGTATATCCTGTGAATCGTACTTACTTTACTCAATCTCCATTTTCAGAGCTCGAAGCCTCCGCCACATTCGAAGCGTAAAGCTTCTCAAGTAGTTGTTTCAGATGACGACGACAAATCTCCACCTCGAACCAGACAAGCCCAAAAGAAAAGGCAGAAGGCTGTCACTCCTTCAAGAAAAGAAAAAGGATCTAGATCTTCGAAACTTACTTCACCGGGTGAAAAGGTATCTTCTGAAGAATCACCTTTAAAAGGTGGCAGTAATGTTTTTGTTGTAGAGAGCCATAACTCGAGTCCTGATAACATTCCAACCAAGGTATTTGGATTTCCCAACATAATCATCTCTATAAATTTTAACTTAAAATAATTAAGTTAACGTTTTACCTTATGATTGTAGGATGATGTTGGCACAGCCACTTCCGATCTCAAAGCCTTTACCCTTATTATTGATCTTGATAATCTCTAAGGTAAGTGCATGTTCTTTCCTATGGCAAAGAGATTTCTTGCAACCTTCCCACCATAATATGTTCTAACTACTTCGTCTGGGTGTTCGTCCCTACCTACTACCCTTAATCTGGGTCTTTCCTCCTCAAACTCTTGCTGAACGGGGATAGTTCTTCGATTCGAAGCCTCTAAATCTATTACCCGATTCCTTTCGACCGTTGTTGTTCTTTGTGGAGGAATTACGCCAGCAGTGGTTGTACCAGACGGAGGAATCACGCCAGCAGTGGTTGCAACAGGCGGAGGCACCGCATTTTGGATACGTTCTAGAATGGGGTCTCCTTCTCGATAAGAGGATTGGTTATTTCTACGCTTGGGTTTTGGAACACCCATGAATTCTGCCATTCGATTCATTTGGGAAGATAATTTTTGAAAAGTCTCCACATTCTCTCGACTAGCATTAGAAATATTAATTGCTAATGGATGCAAGATTGACGATAATTCTCTGGCCAGGGTTCCTAACATATCGTGATTACTTGCGACCATCTCTTGTCGGAATGCTGCTTGATTGCTTGTGGTAAAATTGGGTATTTGGGCAGAGAAGCCAGTGTTTTGTGCGCTTCGACCTACTGAACCAACATTTGGCGAAAACGGTGTCAGATTCGTGGTATATGTGGGTACTGCCCCCCGTGTACCTGTCATGTACGGATTTGGCATGCCATATTGACTGTTTGTTCTCCATTCCGCTAGCACTTGAAGATAGGGGCGCGGTGGTCGATATTGAAACTGGATTAGTCCCTGTCGTTGATGCATTATTTTCAGGTATAGCCTGGGAACTATCCATGGGTCTCGATCCAGTCGGACCCAGTATATCCTGCGCTCCTTGAGTAGGAGTCGAAACATGCGTGGAATTTGCCGCTCCAGTTCCTGACCCTTGTGGGGGATCCTGATCTCCCCCTGCACTGGCCGTAACGACCATTTTCTTGCTGTACCTTCGTTTGGGAATCGGTTGTGCACTGTTTGTTAATTTACCGTTCCTAAGGTTCATACAAGGTCTTGATGTTTTCTAGACAAAACAAAACAATCGATTAATAACAATCTGCTTGACACTGTCCCACTGGGCATGCCAATTTGTTTATGGTGATTTCCGGTAAACAACCGCTAGTCTTCCAAACTATAATAAATATGATTTGGTTACTCGCTGGATCGACTAGATTGATCCTAGGACATAGTCAAATAGGTTGTTATTCATGATAGTTCGAATTATGTCTATGATTGGTGTGTCTTGAAATAAGAAATACTTAATCAAAGAAATAAAGATTAACAATCACCTTGTTATACCCGTAAATATAACATCAGCGAAAGGTAAGTTAAAGATAAAACATAAGACTGAATTGTAAAAGTGCAAGAATCTTAAAGTGCAGAAAAGTTAAATGCTTCCAAAGTTAAATAACATGAAATTAAAGAGTGCAGGAATATAAATGACATAAAATAAATGAAATGCATAAATATTGAGAGATACTTGAATAAAAAGCGAAATACACATGTATTTAAATTGGTGTTGGTGTCATACGTACATTTCTCAGCGAACTCTTTCTCTTAACACTTGATACTTGAGTAATATGTGAGTGATTTGTACAAAATGAACACACGGAATCCTAACATTAAGACCCTTATTTATACTAGTTTCGACCCTAACGGTCCTATACTAATCTAATGCCACGTTGCCCATAGAAAATCCAGGGATGCCATCTGTCTTCGTGCGGTTACATAAACTACTTCGAAATTCAAATCATCCCGCCTGAATCTTCCTTCGACGCGTGGCAACATAATTATAATCAAGAATGCCACGAAAACACGCTAAGCTTCAGTACTTCGCATATTTCGCAGAAAACGTCTAAGTCCCAAAGACCATTCTTTTCGAATTTAGCTTCGGCGCTCACTATCTTTGTTCCAACTTAAACATCACTCTCGAAGCATGGCCATCAGTAGCCATTTTTATCTTCAAAGATGATCATTAATAATCATCTTCCTTCGAACTCCAAACCTTCGAAGGACACTCTTCTCAAACGAAATCTCCAGTTAACACCAAGTTTGCCCTGTCAGTGCTCCTTAAAAGTACACAGGATTCGCCTATACTGGATGTCATGGCAGGTTTGCCCCATCAGTACCTCACACACAATACAATCAGGAAACAAGGTATATAAATATAGCATAAAACATAATGCACTATATACCTGTATCAATATAATAATATATTTCAGCATACATATACATTAGTCACACAGGCACCCAACTTCCGAACGTTCAACCCGAACAACGGATAACAACCACTAATGATCATATTATATTAGTTCATCACATAACTCATATACAATACTTACATGTATCCAATAATCACATATCCATGGGTTTACCACATAAGTGATCATACTTGGTGCAACATGTTCTATAGCATAATTTATAAGTCTCAAAGACAATGGAGGCGTTCGGTTCACTCTACGGAACTGAACTACTCTCGGGGGATTTATTGCACAAAATTCTATTTGCAATAACTCACTAAATAGGGTTTAAACGTGTCGAAGAACGACAAGTTGGTACTGGAGATAATTTCCTAGATAATAAGTCTTACTAGCTTTCGAACAATATAAAGTATGCGTTAAACGGACTTACGGAACAAAAGTTATGAATTTCTAAAGTTTTGAAGAATCTGCACAACAGTGATGTAACCGGTTACATGACCAAAAAAACTATGTTTTTCCCACTTTTCACTCATGTAACCGGTTACATGAATCATGTAACGGGTTACATTCTAACTCATAACAAATCAACATATTAACAACATTCTAACTCATGTATTACAAATTCTTAGTAGAGTTTAACAGGGACACAAACATATTATTAACATGCAACATCAATTTCTCATAAAAAATGAATAAAAGCATCAAGAGAACATAGTTTTCATTAGTGAAACAACATATAACGTCTTGACTTCAATAACCCTTATCATGAAATCTTCCCCACCAAATTCCTACCCAAGTTCCTATCTACGGAACTCAACTTATTCAAATGGAGGTTAGAAAGATACACATGCTGCATTAAAACTCCCATCATGGCAAAAGTTTCACCTCCAAGCTCACCAAACCCGTAGCCCTCTTTTGTCAGCTTTCAGCATCAAATGCTCAACTTTAAGGGCATTTATCTCCATCAATATAAGTCTCCTTGACACGAAATTTATATGCAAATTGAAGAGAATTTCGTGAGCTTTCTAAGAAGTCCAAAATCGCTTCAATCAGAGTTACGAGCAGAGAGTTATTACCTTTTTAGTGGAAGTTGTCCCAGGAATACAAAAATTGAGCATGAAGATGATGAATGTGACTTCCTTCCTCTCTCTCTTGCTAATAATCTTCTCATTCATTCTCCTTATGCATCTAATCTGATTTGTAATGAACTCACATGTTATCTCTATCAAACAAGGCCTTATCGACACATGCAATCATATTAAATGACACATTTGCCCTCCAACTATGTGAGAACTTTGGTTATTATAAGAATTAAGAACTTTTAATAACAGCCGTACGATTTAAAATCAATGCTCAGATCTGCATTTATGTGATATGTATTTAAATTAGAATCTATCTATTAATTATTGTCTCTTAAAATTTAGGTGAAATCTGAGACGTTGAATTTAAATCGTATGGTTATTATTAAAAGTTCTCAATTCTCATTATAGCCAAAGTTCTCATTTGTTACGTCCCCTATATATATATATATATATATATATATATATATATATATATATATATATATATATATATATATATATATATATATATATATATATATATATATATATATATATTTCTTGGGTCAAAAGTCTTCTAATTACCATTTAACCAATTTAAATGATAATTACTAGTGTCGGAGAATCGGGGTATTACAAATCAACTCTTTTTACCCATATTTTTTCATCCCAACTATGATACAATCCATCCGACCTTATTGACCAAAATATAAAGATAAGATTTCGATCATATGTAACATCTCGGGCAAGAAATGCAGCATTAAAACTGCCTCGCACAACAAAACATTAAGTAATTTTGGATAAATCAACTGCTATTGTAGTCGTCGATCCTAAATATCCCAGGAAGATCCTATCGAGCCACAATTATATCGCACATTATCAGACAATGTTGTTTGAATTTTTATAATACTCTCTTCGGCATTTGTTTTGAGTATTATTGAGTGAAACCAAAAGAAAAATATAAAGGACAACATGCCAGAAGGTTTCCATTTTAATGTAAATAAAACCAAAGCGTTGATTTTATGTTTATATCAAGACACTCTTCATGGAAACCAAATAATAATAACAATCATATTCATAATAAAATAAAAATCATATTACCAATCGCACTGCAACCAATGACTTCAACCACAAATTCTTCTAAGATATGTTTCAAAATAATCATTTGGCACAAGTCAAAGTAACCAATTACTCCATAACCAATTTGCTAAAAATGCATATATGTCAATTCTAGAGCACAAAATGAAATTAAACCAAGGTAATTAGATATCCTTACCTATTTTTTAAAAACTCATTCAATTGGAACTTTTTTTTTTAAATGCATTACATGTTATTCTTGAAACCAACATTCAATTTATCGTATCCATGAATCACAATACTTCAAAGCCACGAAACAATCCTTTTGAGACTTAGAAACTCAAGAAAAAAAATGTTTTAAAGAAAAGAAAAAATAATATCAAGCCTGGAATGATTTTAAGGAAACAAAGTTATTTAAAATAATTTTTAAAAAAAATATCTAAAATAATTTTGTATTAAAATTAAATTAAATCATCATAGTCTTCTTCAATAAACCGAATCATATAATTTATATGGAATCATTATTATTTTCCAAAATCCATTCAATAGGATGTTGCCACTTTTTTAAATGGTATTTTTTAAAATAGTTTAGTAAAGAAATTTTAGATGAATTACTTTTTTTATATTAATTTACACATCCCAGTTTCTTAAAATACATATTTATAAAATTCACTTTTAAATTATTTAAGAAACAAATTATATTTTTTAAATATCCAAACAATCCATACCAAACTTTAAAATTGGTGTTATTAAATACAAAAATATACCCATACCTAGAAAAGCAATAAACTTTAAAAAAAATGTTTTCATAAAAAAAATTATAATGAATATTATTTTTTAAGTATAATAATTACAAAAATATTCTAATATAGTATTAAATTTGTTTAACAACAAAAAATAATATTATTACAAAATGAACGGAAGAGTCAAAATAAAAAGCAGAGTTTCACGAAATAGCAAGAGTACTAGAATTATCCTAAACCTAACACATCGGTGTAGAAAAAAATGCTAATAAACACACAACCCACCAACAGATTATAAAAATTATTATAATAACACCTTAATCTTCAATATATCGAATCATTCGACTTTTGAGTAATCATTAACATTTTCTAAAATCCGTTGAGTTTTTTACTTGTCACGTATTTAAATGTTATTTTTCAAAGTTTATATTAAAATTCCTACCTCTTTTTATATTACTTTATACTTTCCAGTTATTTAATAAATATAATTATACTATTCACATTTCTTAATTATTAAGTCTTATTAAGATTACAATAAACTATTTATATATATATATATATATATATATATATATATATATATATATATATATATATATATATATATATATATATATATATATATATATATATATATATATATATATATATATTATACCCCATACATAACTGAATAGTATATTATGCATGAAACGTTAAAAATTGATATTGAGTATATACAAAAGCTATAGATATAGAAAGATCCATATTAAATACAACACGAAATTCTACTAAGTTTTACAAAACATGTGTCTTCGACGGATCTGCACAACGGAAAATGAGATCTAACAAGGTCTCCGAGCCATCACCACTTCGATGTCTTCAGTCCAAACCTGCTACTGACCAGACGCTACTAAACTGCACCTGAAAAAGATAAGTTGATTGGGGTGAGATTACTAAATCTTAGTGAGTCCGCTTATCCTATGGGTTCACTCGGTTCTAAAGGGTACATGCATCATAAAACGAATCCACCATTGATTCGGGGTTTGTCCTCACATCCAGTACCCAAACGGAGCAAACACATGAATCATCCACCATAGGAGTCATCATATCACAAGTACACAAATAGTACAACAACCATGTATGCAGACCCATACCCATGTACAGGGAATCCGGAAGTAGTAACAACCAAACTACCAAGGCTGCACACACACCCTCGGTGTGTAACACCCGTATAATTTTAATATTAATTTAATTTGGAATATTGAATTAATAATTAGAATTATTAAGGATTTTGTGAAAATAATAGAAAAATAATGGTTTATGGCAATTGGGCCATGTGAGAAAATAGTAAAAGAGTGGGTGTGATTTAGTAAGGACCTTTACTAATTTTATTATTATTTTCATAAAATAATTGGAATTGGGAAGAAAGAAAGAACGTGCAAGAACAACGGTTTTGGGAACACGAAGAACGTGAAGGAGGAACAAATAGGAAGAGACCAAAGATCGAGAATTTGGCTAAGGTAAGGGGGGACTCTTCCAATTATCATCTCTTATTGTGATTGTAGATGAATAGTGTATTAATAGTTGTGTTGTTGAGTCAATTCGGTTTGTATGTCAGAGTTAGGTTTTGGGTTCTAAGAATTGGTTTAGATTTTGGGATTTTGATGTGTGGATTGATATATGAAGATAGATAAATATGTATGAATGAATTCCATTAATGAAAACGTGTAATTGGACTGTTTTGGACTCAAAATCGTGGACTGGTATGAGTAGAAACGAGTGAGAATTAGACTGTTACGAAACTGCAGAATTCTGGGAATTTTTCTGGTTTTTCGCGTATGGAACAGTGTCATATGCGTATGGGATGAAAGTCATACGCGTATGAGGGACAACTCCCAAGGGCTATACGCGTATGATACGCAGGTGCCCTGTCCCAAAACACACTGTGCTGGTGATTTGCGTATGAGAGCGTATGAGGATACTCATACGCGTATGGAAAATTTTCAAGAGGAAATTGATTCTGGTGATACGCGTATGGCAAGGCTGATACGCGTATGAGGTTGTTTTTAGGCCATTTTGACTCTGATGAAATGCGTATGGTACGTGTATGAGGAATGGTGATATGCGTATGGACGCGTATGGGCTTGATGATACACGTATGGTCGCTGTGCGTGAAAATTTCTGTTTTGTGATTTTTCTAGAAAGTTCAATGATGCGTAACTTTCTATCTGTAGGCCAGTTTTGCGTGCTGTTTGAGGATGAGTAAACCTTGTGATGTGATCTTGTAGTTTACTGATAATTTGATTGTATTGAATGATGTTAATGTATATATGAACATGCTTTAGAATGATGATGATGATGATGAAATGAGTATCGATGATGCTACTCATAGAATGGTGATGATAAAAGTATGTTATATATATGTTTGCATGCATTCATAGACATTGATGAGTGCAGAATCCTAGATGATTAGAGGATTCAGTGAAGGGAAGAGTTCCTATTGTGTGGAATTTATGCTGGCAGGGTCGTATCTGGATGATGATAGATCGGTCGGTGGGTGATTCCCATTGATGATGTTTGGTACCACATGCATAGAGTCAGTTGCATTCATTTGCATAAATTTAATAACATGACTATATGTATGCTCTTGTATTGTTTTGGTGGTTTGTGATTGTATGTTGATGGATGAACTGAATATAGATGAGTTCGGTGAATAATATAATTGTTGATGTACTGTTATTTATAATGCAATAATATTTGTTAATTGCGAATGAGACTCACCCTTACACTATATTTTTCAGATTGAGGATAGTGACTTCGACTCGGTGAGGATTAGCTCATGAGTCAATGTTTCGGTTAGCGTCGGGTCATGCTCTGATAGGTGTAACACCGGGGAACGCTGTTTTTAAGTCTATGACATTAACTCTGTTTTGGTTTAATTTATTTTGAGGATTAAAGCATTGATGATGTAATGCTAGTTTGATGATTATTCCGCTGTGTAAACATGAGATAGTTTATTTATGAGTTATGTTAGGACGTTCCTTCCGTAAATGCAAGACATAAGATCGATGCGGTTTATTTTATTTATTAATTGTGACTCCCTTGTGCATGTTACTCTAACTTAATTGTCTAATTGCCGCGGGGTTTAGAAGGGTGTTACAATAGTGGCATCAGAGCATAGTTGGTCGTTGTGACCAGAGTCTTAGTGTCAGTCTTTCTGTGTATGCGACTAATACGAGTTACTTGTCGATACTTTTGTTCTGATTGAATGGTTTGTGATTTCAGCAGAACAATGGCTGGGAGAGGAGGAAGAAATGATGATGCTATCGCTGAGGCTCTGGGCATGATTGCTGGTGTGCTAGGAGGAAATGCTGTAGGAGTAGGGATTGGTGCTGATAGACAACTGGGGAATTTTTAGAGGAACAATCCTCCATTGTTCAAAGGCACGCGTGATCCCGAGGGTTATCAGAAATGGCTCAAAGAGATCGAGATGATTTTCAGAGTCATTGATTGTGCGAAGAATCTCAAGGTGAGGTATGGTACGCACATGTTGTCTGAAGAAGCTGATGACTGGTGGATGACAACCAGAGTTGAATTGGATGTTGATGGTATAGAGATTACCTGGGCTATATTCAAAAGGGAATTTCTGAGAAGATATTTTCCTGAAGATGTTAGAGGCAGAAAGGAAGTGGAATTTCTGGAACTGGTTCAAGGTAATATGACGGTACCAGAGTATGTTGCAAAGTTTGTGGAACTGGCAAAGTACTATGTGAACTACAACAATGATGAAGCCAGTGATTTGTTAAAATGTGTCAAATTTGAGAATGGCCTTCGTGATGAGATCAAGCAGGGTATTAGGTACCAGAGGATTCAGAGGTTTGTTGACTTGGTGGATTGTAGAAGGATTTTTTAGGAAGATAACATCAAGCTGAAGTCATCTCACTCTCGCGAGTTAGTTGACAGAAAGGGGAAGAAACATATGGATAGAGGTAAGCCATATGGTAGAGGTAAGTCTGCTGACTGGAAGAAACCCAGTGGGGGAGATTCCAGTGCTCGTATCAGATGTTATAATTGTGGTGAGATGGGACATCGTAGGAACGAGTGTAAGGATGATCAGAAGAAGTGTTACAAGTGTGATCAAATGGGTCATATTGCTGCTGACTGTAAGAAGAAGGTTGTGACTTGTTACAACTGTGGTGAAGAGGGTCACATCAGTCTGAATTGTACCAAGCCAAAGAAGAACCAATCGGGAGGAAAGGTTTTTGCTTTGACCGGGTCAGAGACTACTCCAGAAGACAGATTGATTAAAGGTACGTGTTTCATTTACGACACACCTTTAGTTGCAATTATTGATACTGGAGCAACTCATTCTTTTATTTCTTTGGATTGTGCTGAGAGGTTAAATCTAGAGATATCTGACATAAATGAAAGTATGGTTATTGACACTCCTGCGTCGGGTTCAGTAACTACTTCATCTGCATGCTTGAATTTTCCGGTTGACATTTTTGGTAGAGAATTCGGGATGGACTTAGTGTGCCTTCCGTTGAAATAACTCGATGTAATCCTGTGAATGAACTGGTTGGAACTCAACCGTGTTCATATCAACTGTTTTACGAAGACGGTAATTTTTCCTGAAGGGGTTAGTTCTGATGATCTGGAAATGACAACTAGACAGGTTAATGAAGCTATTGGAGATGGTGCAACGGTGTTTATGTTGTTCGCATTGATGAATGTGAAAAAAAAAGTGACGAGTAGTGAGCTACCAGTGGTATGTGATTTTCCAGGAGTTTTTCCGGAAAATGTGAATTAATTACCACCAGAAAGAGAAGTAGAGTTTTCTATTTATTGGGTTCCGGGAACTAGTCCAGTGTCGATGGCACCGTATCGTATGTCTCCGTCTGAGTTGACAGAACTGAAGAAGCAGTTAGAAGAATTGCTTGAGAAGAAATTCATTCGTCCTAGTCTTTCTCCGTGGGGCGCGCCTGTTTTGTTAGTGAAGAAGTAAGAGGGTTCGATGAGACTGTGTGTCGATTACCGACAATTGAACAGGGTGACCATCAAGAATCAGTATCCATTGCTGAGGATTGATGATTTGACAGATAAACTAGTTGGAGCATGTGTGTTTAGTAAGATTGATCTGAGGTATGGGTATCACCAAATTCGTGTGAAAGATGACGATATTCAGAAGACTGCTTTTAGAACAAGGTATGGACATTACGAGTATTCTGTAATTCCGTTTGGAGTTACTAATGCACCTGGTGTTTTTATGGAGTATATGAACAGGATCTTTCATCCTTATCTCGATAAGTTCGTGGTGGTGTTTATAGATGATATCCTAATATATTCTAAGAATTAGGAAGAACATGCGGAACATCTTAGAACCGTGTTAGAACTGTTGAAAGAGAAGCAACTTTTTGCCAAATTGTCGAAGTGTGATTTTTGGTTGGAAGAGGTCAGTTTTCTTGGACACGTGATTTCTAAGAATGGTATTGCTGTTGATTCTACAAAGATAGAAGTTGTATCTCAGTGGGAAGCTCCGAAGTCAGTGTCAGAGATTCGTAGTTTTCTTGGTCTTGCAGGTTACTACAGAAAGTTCATTGAAGGATTTTCAAAGTTAGAATTACCATTAACTAAATTGACCAGGAAGGGGCAAGCTTTTATTTGGGATACAAAGTGTGAAGAAGGATTCCAAGAGCTGAAAAAGAGGCTGACTAGTGCTCCTATCTTGATTTTGCCGAATCCGACAGAATCGTTTGTGGTTTATTGTGATGCTTCATTGATGGGTTTAGGTGGTGTGTTGATGCAGAATCAACAAGTAGTCTCTTATGCGTTGAGACAACTTAAAGTGCATGAGAGGAATTATCCGACTCATGATTTGGAGTTGGCAGCTATGGTCTTTGTTTTCATGTTGTGGCGACATTATTTGTATGGTTCGAGATTCGAAGTGTTCAGTGATCATAAGAGTCTGAAGTATCTCTTTGATCAGAAAGAGCTGAATATGAGGTAGAGAAGGTGGTTAGAATTTCTGAAGGATTTTGATTTTGGTTTGAATTACCATCCAGGTAAGGCAAACGTGGTTGCTGATGCATTGAGTAGGAAGACTTTACATATGTCTATGCTAATGGTGAAGGAACTGGATTTGATTGAACAATTCAGAGACTTGAGTTTGGTGTGTGAAGGTACTCCTACTAGTGTTAAATTGGGTATGCTAAAGCTGAGCAGCGGTATTATTGAAGAGATCAGAGAGGGTCAGAAAGCTGATGTCGAATTGATTGATAAGTTGACTTTGATTAATCTAGGCCAGAGTGGTGAATTCAGAGTTGACGGGAATGATATATTGAGGTTTGGTGACCGAGTTTGTGTTCTTGATATTGATGAACTCCGAAAGCGTATTTTGGAAGAAGGACACCGTAGTGGGTTAAGTATTCATCCTGGTGCTACCAAGATGTATCATGATTTGAAAAAGTTGTTTTGGTGGCCTGGAATGAAGAAGGAAATTGCTGAGTTTGTGTACTCTTGTTTGACTTGCCAGAAGTCAAAGATTGAGCATCAGAAGCCATCTGGGTTGATGCAACCGATGTTTATTCCTGAGTGGAAGTGGGATAGCATATCAATGGATTTTGTTTCGGGCTTACCGAGAACTGTCAAGAATTATGAAGCTATCTGGGTCGTGGTAGACAGGTTGATGAAGTCTGCACATTTTATACCGGTGAGAATGGATTATCCGATGGAAAAGCTGGCTCAATTGTATATTGAAAAGATAGTTAGTCTGCATGGTATTCCTTCAAGTATCGTGACAGACAGAGATTCAAGGTTTACGTCTAAGTTCTGGGAAGGTTTGCAGGAAGCTTTGGGTACTAAGCTGAGATTGAGTTCTGCTTATCATCCACAGACTGATGGACAGATGGAGAGGACGATTCAGTCCTTAGAGGATTTGTTAAGGGCTTGTATGTTGGAAAAAGGAGGTACTTGGGATAGTTATCCGCCTTTGATTGA
This sequence comes from Vicia villosa, assembly GCF_029867415.1. NCBI lineage: Eukaryota > Viridiplantae > Streptophyta > Magnoliopsida > Fabales > Fabaceae > Vicia > Vicia villosa. The sequence goes on along the minus strand of NC_081183.1, from coordinate 94,773,347 downwards.
GTTTACCTACAACAACAGTTATCATTCGAGTATCGGTATGGCTCCGTTTGAGGCTTTGTATGGTAGGAGATGTAGGACGCCGTTGTGTTGGTACGAATCTGGTGAGAGTGCTGTGATCGGGCGAGAAATTGTTCAACAGACTACAAAAAAGATTAAGATGATTCAGGAGAAGATGAAAGCTTCTCAGAGTCGTCAGAAGAGCTATCATGACAAGAGGAGGAAAACACTTGAGTTTCAAGAGGGAGATCATGTGTTTATGAGAGTTACCCATATGACGGGTATTGGTCGAGCATTGAAGTCAAAGAAGTTGACTCAATGTTTTATTAGACCATTCCAAATTTCTGAAAGAGTGGGAGAAGTGGCATATCGTATCGCGTTACCGCCGATGCTTGAAAACTTGCATGATGTATTTCATGTATCTCAGTTGAGGAAATACATTTTGGATCCGCCCCATGTGATCCAAGTAGATGATGTACAAGTGAAAGACAACTTAACAGTTGAGACTTTACCTGTGAGGATTGAAGACCGAAGACAGAAGCAATTGCGTGGCAAGGAGATAGCTTTAGTCAGAGTAGCTTTGGGAGGACTAGTGGAAGGAAATGTTACCTGGGAGCTAGAGAGCCAGATGAAGGATTCTTATCCAGAGCTCTTTACCTGAGGTATGTTTTCGAGGACGAAAACTCTTTTAGTGGGGGAGAGTTGTAACACCCGTATAATTTTAATATTAATTTAATTTGGAATATTGAATTAATAATTATAATTATTAAGGATTTTGTGAAAATAATGGAAAAATAATGGTTTATGGCAATTGGGCCATGTGAGAAAATAGTAAAAGAGGAGGTGTGATATAGTAAGGCCCTTTACTAATTATATTATTATTTTCATAAAATAATTAGAATTGGGAAGAAAGAAAGAAGGTGCAAGAACAGATGTTTTGGGAACATGAAGAACGTGAAAGAGGAACAAAGAGGAAGAAACCAAAGATTGAGAATTTGGCTAAGGTAACGGGGGACTCTTCCAATTATCATCTCTTATTGTGATTATAGATGAATAGTGTATGAATAGTTGTGTTGTTGAGTCAATTCGGTTTGTATGTCAGAGTTAGGTTTTGGGTTCTAAGAATTGGTTTAGATTTTGGGATTTTGATGTGTGGATTGATATATGATGATAGATAAATCTGTATGTATGAATCCCATTAACGAAAACGTGTAATTGGATTGTTTTAGACTCAAAATCATGCACTAGTACGAGTAGAAACGAGTGAGAATTAGCCTGTTACGAAACTGCAGAATTCTGGGCATTTTTCTGGTTTTTCGCATATGGAACAGTGTCATACGCGTATGGGATGAAAGTCATACGCGTATGAGGGACAACTCCCAAGGGCTATACGCGTATGATACGCAGGTGCTCTGTCCCAAAACACACTGTGCTGGTGATTTGCGTATGAGAGCGTATGAGGATACTCATACGCATGTGGAAAATTTTCAAGAGGAAATTGATTCTGGTGATACGCGTATAGCAAGGCTGATACGCGTATGAGGTTGTTTTTAGGCCATTTTGACTCTGATGAAATGCGTATGGTAGGCGTATGAGGAATGGTGATACGTGTATGGACGCGTATGGGCTTGATGATACGCGTATGGTCGCTGTGCGTGCAAATTTCTGTTTTGTGATTTTTCTAGAAAGTTCAATGATGCGTAACTTTCGATCTGTAGGCCCTTTTTGCGTGCTGTTTGAGGATGAGTAAACCTTGTGATGTGATCTTGTAGTTTACTGATAATTTGATTGTATTGAATAATGTTAATGTATATATGAACATGCTTAATAATGATGATGATGATGATGATGATGAAATGAGTATAGATGATGCTACTCATAGAATGGTGATGATGAAAGTATGTTATATATATGTTTGCATGCATTCATAGACAATGATGAGGGCTGAATCCTACATGATGACAGGATTCAGTGAAGGGCAGAATTCCTATTGTGTGGAATTTTTGCTGGCAGGGCCGTATCTGGATGACGATAGATCGGTCGGTGGGTGATTCCCATTGATGATGTTTGGTACCACATGCATAGAGTCAGTTGCACTCATTTGCATGAATTTAATAACATGACTATATGTATGCTCTTGTATTGTTTTGGTAGTTTGTGATTGTATGTTGATGGATGAACTGAATATAGATGAGTTGGGTGAATAATATAACTGTTGATGTACTGTTATTTATAATGCAATAATATTTGTTAATTGTGAATGTGACTCACCCTTAAACTATATTTTTCAGATTGAGGATAACGGCTTCGACTCAGTGAGGATTAGCTCATGAGTCAATGTGTCAGTTAGCGTCGGGTCATGCTCTGATAGGTGTAACACTTGGGAACGTTGTTTTTAAGTCTATGACATTAACTCTGTTTTGGTTTAATTTATTTTGAGGATTAAAGCATTGATGATGTAATGCTAGTTTGATGATTATTCCGCTGTGTAAACATGAGATAGTTTATTTATGAGTTATGTTAGGACGTTCCTTCAGTAAATGCATGACATGTGATCGATGCGGTTTATTTTATTTATTAATTGTGACGCCCTTGTGCATGTTACTCTGATTTAATTGTCTAATTGCCGCAGGGTTTAGAAGGGTGATACACGGTGAGTCACCAAGTACCTGTCGTCAAGAAGACTCGCACAAGACCATCGCTAGATGAAACAGACGGATCCTACATGGAAGCTCATCCGTGACGAGTTACAGCGGTGACATTGCCTACACGGCATCACGGCTCTGTCATCATCCATGCGCAATATGGTTTCCACAAGTGCGAATACGCCTAATTGACTGTACAAGTCCAACCGGTTAGGAGCCTAATGGTGTAGCCTATGTGGCACCATTAGAGGTGAGTTATCCAAGTGATATCGTCTAATTGGCATCATAATTCCACCATACCAAGCACGCCAGGTGTATTCTCCAGGTGGCCCACTTCAATTCTATCATACCACACGCATAACAAGCGTTAATCCATACAATACAATCAATTCCAATCGTTTAACCAAAACGACGGTGTCAACAGATTTTCATGTATAATACATAATGGCATAACATTCTCAAATATGGATATCACATTCATAATAAGCAATAGATAATCTATGCCATGCATAACATAAGAATTGTTAATCAATTGGTAAAGACATAAGTTCTCATGTTAAATTAGTGGTTCACCTAGATAAAATTGCGTATTAATGGCCAGGGAGGAGTTCGGCTACAAGACGGAGCCAAACTACACTCATGGGACAGAACTAAATTTCTGCAATCAGCATCTTCCGCTTAGCGGCTCGTGTCCGCTTAGCGGGATAGCGATTATCTGCATATTACAACAACATCCGTTAAGTGACCGTAGTCCGCTTAGCGGACCATCATTTTTGCAGAAAAACTCAGAACATATCAGTTCCGTAATGGGGTGTCTATACCTCTCAAAACCACCTGCATGCAACAATCAAAGACGTATCCAGCCAGCAAATAACAAGAGCAACCAACAATTAACCAATTATCATGTTAGTGTCATGGATTTATGATTATTTCTCACAATCCCTAAACCCCAATCACTAACCCTTACATGCAAAACCCCAAGTCACTATCTAAGGACTCACCATGGATTTAGAGAGGTTAAGGTTGTGTTCTTGCTGCCATTGAACTCCCACCATAACCAAAGTTTCACTTCATCTTCATCAAATCCGTAGCTACACCTTAACACACAATCAGCATGGATCCATCAACTTCAAACCTATTTATCTCCATCAATACAGCACCTATGAATGCGAACCATATTGCAAATCATAGAGAATTTTGTTAGCTTTCCAACAAGACCAGAATCGTTATAATCAGAGTTATGAGCAAGAAGTTATGACCTGTTTTGTGAGGGTTGTCCATGGTGTGCGAAAATGGAGATGATGAACTTGAATTCTTCTTTCTTTCCATGCTTCTAAGCTCTCTCCCTCATAAATTCTGATTTGGAATAGTTTAATACCAAACAATGCCTTAATTCCACATGCAAGTAATGCTTAAGATCCAATATGCCCCTCAACTAAGCCAAAATTACCACCTTGCCATTTAGTTTGCTTCTAACCAATCTCATTCCATTTCAACTAACCACTTCTTAAATTAGGGATTAAATCTATAACTCCTTCTTGGAACTTCATATATATATATATATATATATATATATATATATATATATATATAATCTTGCTTGGATTAATGTGGGATATTACATTCTCCCCCCTTAAATTGAATTCATCCTCGAATTCCTTCCGTTCACCATGAAAACCAACCCCTCATATCTATCAGATCAAGGGAAAAAATGTTACTCACCTTCCTCTTTAGATAATCTCACTACTATATCTGAGGGTCATTCCATATGAAGAAACATAATCTGCCAAAACACTTGTGTCCCACTGTTCCTGATCGAAAACCTTAATCCTTACACAACACATTATTCCAGATACTTCACCCTGATGTACTTAAAGGTCCTTCTAAGATCCTATAACTTCACTGCCCTATACTAGACTTCCAGGACTTCAGAAACCATAATAATCCACTCATGTTGGATATCTTCTATTCAAACTTTACTGTGCTCACCCTTGTCCAACACACTTACTGATTCACTCAGGCTCGTTGAATTACTTCCCATCCAAGCATTCTTGCCACAATATTCCTTTCTATGACGACACTTCAAATTATTCTCCACAAAACTCCATACAATGACTATAGGTGTTAGCCAAATGCCTTGGTCTTAACTTCTGGTTTCCAAAGTGTTAGGATGGTTGTCCCAAGTTTACCTTTACTTATACAACTGAATCTCATTACTTTAACCCTTACTCCAGTTTAGACATAACAACTGTCACCGTAAACCACGAAGGTGTAATCATCTTGCAACTATAGCCTTAACATTCGACAACTTCACACAAGATTCTACTGATGAGAGGTGAAATTCAACAGTTGACTTGTAACCATTGTCCAAGTCTTCCTGCACGATCATATTACATAAGATATAACCACAAAGAACTTGCACCAACTGAAAGTCCTCACTAGTCTTCAGCATTTCGGCGGTCACGATACTATGTCAAACCCTTGCGACTTACAAGCTAAAATGATGATCTACGAACATCGGACCACATGCCATCCACAAAATGTATTCCCAAGCTGGCTCATTGACCTCACTCGCACGCTTTCTGGGGAAACTTCCAAGAAGGTCATCCATCCTTAAGTCGCTCCAAGTCAAGCACGCTTAATTGTGGGGTTCTTATGGAATGGGCTACCGAAAAGAAGATGCATCTTGTTGGTATAGGTAGTACAAATCAATCCTTATAAGCTTTACTTCAATCATGCAGTCACATACCTGCACAGCATCATGATTCCCCTCATTCCAATGTGGCGACTAACCTTGCCTTCTTCGGCCTCGGGTGTTACACACACTTCTTTAAATCCTCTGAATTACACCTTGTCCACAATCCACTTAGTTTCATTACTATGTAACAGTTCCTTATCCGCGGTTGTCTAGTTACAACACGTTCCAAAACTTCTATTTAAGAACTCATCGTCGACTACTCCTCGAGGTTGGATACTTCCCAGAACCAAGTCTCTATTTACTATATCATTCTGGGTCAGATCCATTCAACACGTCTTTAGTTACACACTACAGTTCCATGACGTCGAAAGCCGAATACTCTCTGACTTAGAGATTCGTCTCTCGCCATTGATTCTCACAGCGCATAACTTTTTATGCATTCCCTTACCACAAGTCTTGTTACTTAACCGATATAACGATCCATTCATAAATGCTTTGCAGCTTACGATAACTCTTTCGTTTAATATCGCTTCTTCCCAACCAAAAGGCTTCACTCTCTTAGCATAGTATCACCTCTGATAACTCGTGCGACTTACTGATATAACAATCCTCCCATAGCCACACTCCATTCACACTCATCTCATGTTTGTTCCACCTCTGAATCTGACACTAAACTGACTTCCTCGGCGGCTGCATCCTTCATCGTAGTGCTTCTAACGGTCAGAATGCAAGAAATTGCACTTTACACTTCGAACATTTCCCTTATATAATCCTCTACACTTCTCAAAATCAAAATGTCTCTGCTTTACCAAGGTTGACATCCCTTCACTAAGAACAACAACATACACTCTTCCAAGAATGTCATACCTCGAAATATTCCAAGGTACACTTCATCGATTCCATCACCGGTTGCCAATGTTAAAGGATAGTTGCTTGATGTGCTGACCAGGATATCATGATCACACATAAGTCCCACCTAGACATACGTGCACAATTGCTAGCTTAGCACTTCACAAAACAAGAACGTATGCAAGGTATAATCAGACTCTAACTCGCGCGAGCACGATCATTCAGAATCTCTATAAGCACAGTATTGGATCTTGATCCATTTCACCATAGCCTCTCTAGTTATTCGCCTACTATCGAGCGCGGTATATGGATCCTCGTGCCACATACCTTATGAGAGTCTGGATATGCGTCTCACGAGTGCCAAATCAGAATTCTACCTCGAGCTTCAAATCACCTTTGTCCCACACATGTCGGAAAAAGGATGACTCATGCATCTTGTGCACGATAGCGATACTGTGGCATTATAACCGTCTGGTAATACCGACATGGTGGTCCAACTCCGAGGACATGTATCCAGGTAACCTACCTCAGTGGCATATAATGATCCCCACGCGTATCCTATAGTCGCAACCTACAAGTGTCTGAACAGGCCTTCAGGTTCATCGTTCCTCAAGTCCTTCGAATCACACTCCTCAGGATACTAAAACCCGAGAGTGCTACACATCAAGGTTTACTTACTCGGAAAGCCAAAATGCCAGGCACGGAGATTTAAGATTCCAGCTCGGATTGTTATGCCATGCGCGCACTCATTCGTCCCACGCATGCATGAGATTCCAAGGATAATTCTGTTCAGATAGGAAAACTATGGTTCCTAACAACCAACGCAACTGCGATCATCCTACTGACATTCCAGATAGATGCTAGTTCTTACTTTCCTGAACGCCCAACGCCAAGCGTAGTTCTATGGCTTCAGCTTCACTAGGGGTCAAACGAACCAAAACTAACAAGAACTTAGGTTACTGCATTTCAAGATTCTATATCATTTCATATTTCATCTAGCGTAGTTCTAGAACTTAAATATAAAATGATAAGAACGGAAAAAATGTCTCCACCCACCAATCGGGTATTCAAAATTTATCCAATTTTAGATCGCCACATCCGCACCTTCCGTCAACCTTTCACTAGGTAACCACTTCTGCTCAGGGTACCTCAAGTTGACAGGTGCTAGTTCTTGTTTGCCTGAATGCCCAATTCCAAGCATAGTTCTATGGCTTCACTCGGGGTCAGACGAACCATAAGTAACAAAAACTTAGGTTACTGCATTTCACGCTTCTATATCATTTCCTATTTCATCTAGCGTAGTTCTAGATCTTAAATACAAAATGATAAGGACGGAAAAAACATATCCTCTTCTACTGACAAGGTATTCAAGCTTCGCCCAATCGTAAGTTACCATATTCGTACATTCCACCAACCTTTACTAGGTAACTAATCTTGCTTAGGGCGCTTCAAGTTGGATCGGGATCTAATACTCCGCCCATCTAATTACTGTCCGTATCAGTGCAATCAGAAAGGTCTGACTCCTCTGTCAGAAAGGTCTCACTAGTCACACCTAACACCGGCAGCATCATCAGTACTGAATTCTACTAATTCCCGGCTCAACACCTTCAGAGAATCTCACTTACAAGGCTCCTACTCAATCTTGTTTGGATTTTCCTTGCTATTACCAAGACTTATAGAAAATTTCACTCCGTCCAATCAAAATCCTTGGAGTTCTAGTTGTTTCGATCCACACCTTGACAGTTCGGGTATCACTACTTCGCGTCAAACGCTCTCCTTAAGCTTGAAGGCTCCAATATCATCCACTTAAAACATCCAAAAATTCATTACTCATCCCACTCCAACAACTTGGGTTCACAACCTTGCAGGTTTTACGAGCCCTCGCGGCGGCCCTGCCGTAATCCTACTGTCACGCACTCAGTCAATGAGTTGATCAAATTCAAATACTGAATGAGATATCAGTAAAATCAGACTAGCAACGCACATATGTGAGGAAGAAAGGATTTTGCTAGTGATGTCTCATGGCTCGGCCGATAATCGACCTGCTCTGATACCAACTGTAACACCCCATACATAACTAACTAGTATATTATGCATGAAACGTTAAAAATTGATATTGAGTACATACAAAAGCCAAGATACAAGATGATCCATATAAAATACAACATGAAATTCTAAATAGAATGACAAAATATGTGTCTTTAATGGATCTGCACAGCAGAAAATGAGATCTGATGAGGTCTTCGAGCCATCCGCACTTCCAAGTCTTCAGTCCAAACCTGCTACTGACCAACCACTACTAAACTGCACCTGAAAAAGATAAGTTGATTATGGTGAGATTAATAAATCTCAGTGAGTCCTCCTATCTTACGGGTTCACTCGGTTCTACAGGGTACATGCATTAACAAACCGAATCCACCATTGATTCGGGGTTTATCCTTACAGCCAGGTGCAAACACAAAACAAGGATACAATCCACATTGGAGGTCCCTTGACTAACTAATTGGATCAACAAACAATCATGAGTACCAGTTTCCTCCAGAAAAGGTCTTCCGGTTTTGCCTGCCTACCTCCTGTCGGGCACGACCCTCGAGGTCAGGTCGTCCTAGTTTACCTGCCTCTCTTCTCTCGAAAGGTGTCCTCAATCAATTCAAACAAGTATGCAAACCCATACCCATGTACGGGAATCAAGAAGTGTAGTAAAACCTCGGCTAGATTATAGAATGAACGCACCCTCGATGTGTTCACACATGCCTATTGTCAAGGGACTTGTACAAGCTCACTACAAGATGGTTAATTTGGTTCGCACGAGCCAAAATGGCCGCAAGATGACTTTCATCTAATTGGCATCATTGTCCCATTAACCTTCATCATGCAAGTGGGTTACGCCGAGTTCAAACCGCCGCCTTGACGCATGAGCCCATCGGGCGAAAGCCTAGTGTTAGTCTACTTGACCTTACTAGAGGTGAGTTACCCATTATGTATTAGCCTACGTGGCCACATATGTAACACCCTTTTAAACCCCGCGGCATTTAATTAATTAAATCAGAGTAACATGCGCAAGGGCGTCATAAATCATAATAAAAATCAGAGTAACGTGCATTTACTAAAGAACGTCTTAACATAGCTCATAAATCAAATATCTCATGTTTACACAGCGGAATAATCATCATAACTAGCATTACATCTTCAATGCTTTAATCCTCAAAATAAATTAAAACAAAACAGTTATTGTCATAAACTTAAAACAGCGTTCCCCCAGTGTTACATCTATCAGAGCATGACCCGACGCTAACTAACACAATGACTCATGAGCTAATCCTCACAGAGTCAAAGTCGTTATCCCCAATCTGAAAAATATAGTGTAAGGATGAGTCTCATTCGCAATTAACAAATTTTATTGCATTATAAATAATAATACATAAATAGTTATATTATTCACCCAACTCATCTATATCCAGATCATCCATCATTACACAAAACACAAATCACCAAAACATAACAAGGAAATACATTCAGTCATGTTATCAAATTCATGCATATGAATGCAGCTGACTCTATGCATGTGGTACCAAACATCATCAATGAGAATCACCCACCGACCGATCTATCATCATCCAGATACGGCCCTGCCAGCACAAATTTAACACAATGGGAATCTTGCCCTTCACTGAATCCTCTCATCATTAGGATTCAACCCTCATCAAATGTTTATGAATGCATACAAACATATATACAACATACTTTCATCATCATCATTCTATGAGTAACATCATCATATACTCATTTCATCATCATCATCATTATTATTTAAGCATGTTTATATATATCAGCATCATTCATCATAACTCAATCATCATCACCATCATTACAGGACATACATGTATTACACTAATCATCATCATCAAAAGTAAGAATATACATGTATTCACATCTTCCAAAACAAGTCAATCATCGTTGTACAATTATCAACAATCATCACATAATCATGTTTTCAAACACATCGTATATTATCACATCTCATCACATATGTCAACAATACATCATCCATTAAACGAAAAAAGTATTCACATCATACTCATATCATCACATGAAATATCTCATGAGTTCCATTACACAATCAATCAAAATCATCATACGAATCATGTTTAAAACATAGCATGTATTGTCATATCTCATCATATATATGTACAATACATCAGTCATCAAGCAATAAATGCATAATTTAAAATTAATTGAAATCCACACCTCATTTTATCATTTAAACTCATAGTTTATCTCATAAGGTTCATCATACTCGAAACGGCACTAAAAACAGAGTTACGGATCAAAAGTTACGCATCATTGAACTTCCGAAGTAAATCACAAAATAGAATTTTTACACACAGAAGCCATACACGTATGACACCTCCCATACGCGTATCACCCAAAGTCATACGCATTTCAGTAATCCCATACGCGTATAAACAAAACTGATTTTCCACTAAGATTTTCTATACGCGTATCAACACACTCATACGCGTATGGCCTCATACACAAAACACCAGTATTTCTCCAAAAATATGCAATTTCGCACCAGTCTGTTTTCCACTCGTTTTCACTCACAACACGCTATGATTTTAAGTCTAAAACACCCTCTTTTCACATATTAACATATGACATTCATCCAATTTCATCAATGTATTATCCTATGTCAGTTTTACACATTAAAACCTAACTTTCTATTCAAATATTGGAAATCCATAAGTCAGATTCAGTGTACATGGAAGAATTCAACAAAATAACAATTGATACATTACCCACAACACAAACATCAATTAACATACAATTCTATATAGAATTCACAGAGGTACTCATTAATTATTTAACTTCTATTAAAATTATTCCAAAACCTAACTCTGACATTTGATCAAATTGACCCAAACAATATCCCTAATCATGCCCTATCATTCATAACACGATAAGAGATGGTAATTGGAAGAGTCTCCCCTTACCTTAGCCAAATTCTTGATTGTGGCCCTCTTCCTCTTTGGTTCCTCTTTACGTTCCTCAGCTCTTCTCTTCAACTTCTCCTTTTTCCCGTTCTGACTCTTTTTCCTTATTTCTCTTATTTTATGAAAAACATAAAATAGTTAGTAATGGGCTTACTCACTTAGCACCCCCATACTACTAATCTCACCATCCGGCCCAATGGCCCTTAATCCATAATTCTCCAATAATTCAACAAAATACTAAATAATTCTAAATAATAATTTAATATTCGATTAAATTAAATTAGAAAATATGGGGTGTTACAACTCTCCCCCACTAAAAGAGATTTCGTCCTCGAAAACATACCTCAAGTGAAAAGTTCCGGATAGGAGTCCTTCATCTGACTTTCCAGTTCTCAGGTAACATTTTCCTAGTCGATCCTCAAAATTCATCGGACATAACCAACAGAAGCATGTCTCATGCATTCAATCACAAGTCTTATGTCAAATTCGACCACCCCGAAGGTGTACCACTCGCTATATCTCCAAAGGTTAACGACAACGAAACGTCGAGGTGCGATCCATACAATATACTCAATAACTGAATAATACAATTACACAATCCGTGGTATGATCACAATTGATCAACAATGCACTAATGGATTCCATCACCCGAACATACCAACCTTAGACACGCTTTTCCATCTGAGCGATAAAATAATACTTACACTTTTCACCATGAAATTCTTATGCTTCGCAAGCACCAATACTTTATTGAAAGCCCAGTGTTTACTGGCACCCCCTGATTGGTTCTAGTTGTCACTAGCCTTTCTATCAGTCAAGCCCAATGGTTATTGGCATCGCCTTCAATTTCAGTGTTCATAAACATCCCCAATAAAGTCTAGTCGTTACTAGTTTTCTTCAATAAAGTCCAATGATTATTGGCATCTCTTTCTTTTAAAGTCCCATGGTTATGGGCATCCTTCTAAGTCTGGTTGTTACCAGCAAAAGTCCTGTTGTTACAGGCGTCCTTTGGTCAGTTCTAGTTGTTACTAGTCTGTTCCTTTAAAGTCCTATTGTTATAGGCATCCTTTGGTCAGTTCTAGTTGTTACTAGTCTGTTCCTTTAAAGTCCTATTGTTATAGGCATCCTTTGGTCAGTTCTAGTTGTTACTAGTCTGTTCCTTTAAAGTCCTATTGTTATAGGCATCCTTTGGTCAGTTCTAGTTGTTACTAGTCTGTTCCTTTAAAGTCCTGTTGTTACGGGCATCTTTTGGTCAGTTCTAGTTGTTACTAGTCTGTTCCTTTAAAGTCCTGTTGTTACAGGCATCCTTTGGTTAGGTCTGATTGTTATTGGTCCTTTCCTTGAAAGTCTGGTTGTTACCAGCAAAAGTCCTGTTGTTACGGGCATCTTTTGGTCAGTTCTAGTTGTTACTAGTCTGTTCCTTTAAAGTCCTGTTGTTACATGCATCCTTTGGCCGGGTCTGATTGTTATTGGTCCTTTACTTCAAAGTCCGGTTGTTATCGGCAAATGTCCAGTAGTTGACTGGCGCTTCTTGTTTATATCAAGCATTTAATAGTATCCCTTGGTTGGAATCAGTAGTAACTGATGTCCTCTTTCAAAATCACAATTACAAAATACCACCTCAGAGTTGTTACTCCTGAGCGCAAATTTTTGGGTTCTTTGGTATTCAATCCACTTACACCTCAAATGTCCAGAACTTGTGTCGTTCGTACATTCGGGTTCAAGAAGATTGAATAGGGGCAGCTTTTGCACCCCAAAGTTTGCCCATTTATTTATTCCCCAATTGGCCCTCACGTTACATTCATGTGCATACCTCATCTAGGCCATTCATCCATTACATTCATCCATATCATGGTTACTATTCAGAATTGATAAGAAAAGAACTTCTGAAGAAGAAATTCCTGATAAAAAATAAAAGAAGATTTGAAGTCTGATTACATGGCATCATCCCCATTGAAGTCCTCCTAAAATCAGGGTTTCATCCTCTCCAAGGCAAAGCTCAGACTAAAAGATACAAGCTTCAGATTCATCAGGGCTTCCAAATTAGGGTTTTGACCAAAGTCAACACTGTTGACTTTTTGGTCAATATTTAATCAGAAGATGATTTTTGAGTTTGAAAATATGGTTGGCTTGAGGAAATATTCAGTGGATTTATGTTGATTGAAAATTGATTGAGAATCAGATCAGAAACGGATTAATCGGGAAATTCATCTGGAATCGGAGAAAATTAGAACAGATGACTTTTTAGTCAAAATCAAGGTCAATATTCAAATATTGACTCATGGTGGAAAATCGGTCAAAGAAAAGTCATAGGATGATTAAAATCAAGAAAATAATCAAATTTACCAAAAATGGAAGGTTAGTTAAAAAGAGAAATTTCCAAAAGTGGAAGGTGTGAGACTTAGAAAATTTTTGGAAAAGCTTGGGAATGATTGATCAGCTCACTTCAGGTCCAATTTACATGTGTTTCTAGGCTTCAATTCAAGACAAGCTCAACATAGAAAATGTTCTACTCATGGCATACTACATTTTTGTAGTTGAAAACTTTTCGATTCGAGGTCTATATTGTGAGATATGAAGTCATGAATTTGGAAAAATAACACTGAATGCAAGACAAGCTGCTAGGCAAATTTCTGGTCATGCGCAAGCATTTTCACAAGCACGTGGCGTGCTGTTTTTTGGTCTGATTCTGAGGAGATACAAGTATCCATTTGACTCCAGTTTAGTATCAAAATGTCATCCTCCATGCCCTCTACTTAACAAGACAAGAATTATTGAAATTGGATGAGTATTGAACAAGCTAAGAAGGCTCAAAGTCACTTCCTCGCCAAGTCATGCGCTGCCAAGGAGATGAGCCAAAAGCTATGGGCACACGCATGCATTTCAACAAACAGGTCGTGTGCCATTTTCCAATCCAATTTTGGGAAATTAGAGACACATTCCAAATCCAAACCAAGTGTTAGCCTACTGTCCTCCATTTCCTCTTTCATTTGATACAAATACCATGGCTTTTGGGTGAGTGTGGACTGAAATATAAGGCTTTGAAGTCATGATCCTACCAAGACGAGTATTGCCGAGACATGGGCCAGGTTAGCATCATACGCGCGCAAAGCTCTTGCAATGGTGACACCATGAGTTTAAGGTCATTTTTATCATCCTTCCAAGCACTATTACAAGAACTTATAAACACCAACACCATTCTACTCCATTACTTCTTTGTGATGATTCCATCCCCGAGTCAATCGGCATCCTACGGTGGAAGTTAGAAACACACAAAGAGAGCAATTGAGCCATTGGGTTCAGCATGAGACACCAGGTCATTTACGTTTTTCCCTTGAAGCAGCCATATGCAACATTTCACTTTATTGATATTTGTTCCATATTAAGTCATACAACATTGTTAAACTAAAAAAAGCTTGCATAACACTTGCTCACTAAGATTGGAGGAAAACTATTCACTTCATGCTCCACACCATAACACCATACACACTCACAACCTCATATAAAAACTAAACTCTTCACAAAGCAACACACACACGATTCAATTTTTCTTTTTTTCAGTTTCCACCCTCCTCTCATCTTCTCTCCTTGTTCTCTCTCTCTCTTCTCTCATCTCTCTCCACCATAACCACCATAACCGCCCTAACAAACTTTCTAACCAACTCTAACCATCTCCATCTTCACTCTTTCACCACCACTTTCACTCATAACCAGACCTTCATACGCCACCACCAACAACCGTGACAAACTTCTCACACCAACCTAACCACCATAACCAGACCTTCATCTCCCTCATTTGACTGTACTTCATCTTCTTCAAGAACACCACCATCATCTTCTACGATTTTAACCATCATCACCATTATCTTCACCGACGTGCAACCTCCCTCAACTACAATGTTCAATCACTGTCATCACCATCTTTTCTGTTCAGCATCGCAACCACCATCATCATGACAAAAACCTCACCTCTCTTCAATCATCATCGTGTTATTCACGCTATTGAGATCTCAACACCGCCATCACAAGTATCAAGCTTCAGAATTCAAGTATTGGGGCCTGAGTTTAGTTCTCAGTACGAAGCTGCGGACATGTTCATCGCCTCTGTTCAAGATCATATGCTCAAAGGCGTATAAACATTGTGGAGTTTTCTGAAGATTCGTTCAAGATTTGTTCAAGTAAGTTCTCGAATTTTCTCAGCATGTTTAGTACAATGCTTTCACAATATTTGTGTGTTTATCACCATATATGGATTTAGCGAAGGGAAACGGTTAGAGTAGCTTGATTCTTGGTCGTTTTTTTGTACTCCGGCAAGTTAGGGCACGATCTCGTCCCTCTGTTTGGGCGTGTGATGCGTTTTATGAGAAAAATAAGGTTGGATTTGAATTCAGGGCAAGAAACCGAATCGAGACATGTAAGCCTTTTTTATTTCTGGGTGGTTTAGCGTAACTCCGGTAGGATTTCTCGCCGGAGAAGATGACCGGAAGTCATCTCCGGCCACCAACTTTTTTTCTCTTGTTCTAACTCAGGTGACTGCGTGGCATGATGCTATTGGTCTTGGTTTATGACTTTATTCTTCTTTGGCTTGATTCATATCATTGGAAGAGTCGCTGGCAAGCTGTGATTGGTCAGGTTTGTCTAGTTTGTCATTTAGTGACTTAAGAAATAGCTGACCAATTGATATAGGTGTGTGTTAAATGTCACGAAAAAATCATATTAAATAAATATTTCTATGCTGACATTTGAAGAATAAAATAGAAGGAGAATAAAATTGATGATGTATTGCTGTGGGCCACGCTCCATCTTTAACCTGGGCCTTAGCGCTTGCGCTATCCACACCCCTATAATCTCAGGCCCAGTGCACCTTAATCTAGATTCAGTTGACTGTTAATTGCTAACCCACCCCACTTGCTTGGACTGGGCCTTAGCAATCTTGCTATTCATACACCCCTGTTTGAGCCCATTTTTCTGCTTTAAATAATTTTAGTTCATACTGAAAATGCTTTTGCACCCCTGCTGTTAATAATGAAAATCAAATAAAAACAGTCTTATATTTTACTCTTTTGCTTATTAATTCAATTTCCATGTATTGTAAAAATGATAAAATAGTTTTGGTACTAAGTAGATTTTTAGGAATAATTGTTTCATTAGAATTTTAATTGGTGAATTTCTTTGAAGTTTGATTGGTTCATGATATTAAAAAATAAATAGTTTTTTTCTCTATTATTCTTTTTGCATATTAATTGAATTTTTGCCTAAATAAAAATTGATAAAAATAGCTTTATTACCCAATTAGAATTTTAGGATGTACATAATTGTTTTTTTTATTAGAATTTTATTTGTTGATTTCTTTGAATTTTGGTTGGTTAATAATAATAAAAATACATAGTTTTAGTTTTAGTTTTTGAAAATAGTTTCATAATGAATAAAAAAATACAAATTGCTAGTGAATATTTTCATGGTTAGTGTAGATTTTAATCCTTTCTTTTTGTGAATATTTGTTATATTTTGTGAAATACCAAAAACGCCCCTAGTTGATAATAACAACTCTATTCTTAGTTAATTCCCCTTAGATTTTAGTTTAGATTTTAAATAGGAACTAGAATAACACTAGGGTTAGAAATTAGGCTAGTCCCCCTATTTTCATTCTTTTTCTTTTCAACTTTAAAACATCTAATAAATACTTGAAATAAAATCCCTTTAAAAAATACAAAGAAAACACTTAAAAAACATTAATAAAAAAGTGAAAATCATTAAAAAGGGAATGGAAGCTTGAATCTCCCTTGCTTTAGGGAATCATTCGAGTGCTTGGATCTCCCTTGCTTTAGGGTTCCATTCGGGCGTAAGTTCCCAAATTCTAAAAGACACAAACCAAAGAGTAACTCGAGTTTCCCTTGCTTTAGGGATTTCCTCGAAACGCTCAAACTCTCTTCTATCTCTCGCCCTCGTGGCATTCTTAAGAACACGTTGAATCCATTCCATAATTAGGCGTATAAGTCTCCAAAGGTCGAGCATCATGGAGTGCGACTTTAACCTCTGTTCAACTAAAAAACACAAAAACATAGAAAATATGGAGCCAAACTACGGTCGCTCTGATTCCTTGTAAGGGATACGTAGGCATTGGGTCGCGGGGCCTAAGCGAGCACACTTGTAAATAATTCCTTCTTTTCCCCGTATTTCTTTTGCATGCATTCGCATTTAGGTTTTAGACATTAGACACCCTTTAGATAGAAACAAACATAGGTGGATACCATCGAGTACGATGGGCGTGAGGGGTGCTAATACTTTCCCCTTGCGTAACCGACTCCCGTGCCCTGTTCTCTGGTCGAAAGACCTTGTTCTTATTCTGAGTTAGGTTTCCTGGTATTCCTTTCCCTTATGGGATAAATATATTAGTGGCGACTCTGATCCATTTTTCGCGGTAGCGACAGCTGGCGACTCTGCTGGGGATGTTGATAGACCTGTGCTGGTCCATTCTTAGCGAGTCGATCCTAGCCTTTGTTTGTTTGGGTGTTTCTTTGTTTGTTTGTTTACACCTTGTATATATGTTTGCATATCATGTTTATTTTCTGCTTGTATATCATGTTTATTTCGCTGCTTGCATATCATGCATCTGGACTATATTATGGGTCCCCGTGGGGGCCACATATTTTTTCTGCTTTGTTTTGCAGGTGGGGGGTTTTTAGGTAAAAGGCCCACTACCCAGGCCAAGTGACACATAGGATTAGCGTGGATGCTCATGTTGACTCCCGTAGCGCTTGCTATGATCGAGCTCGACATGGGGTACCACAACTGGGCGAGGTTCTTTCATGGAACACCGTGTCTGGCACACTTGTTGCCTCAAACACTTTGTACCCCATGGGAACTGTAGAATCTAGTGACCATTAGGGACCACTTGTCCGTGTCTAGACTACATACCTGTGAGATTGGGGTGGGACAGGAAACCTTGGCTCTTACATACCTTGGCTCCTTCATATTTGAGGTTGGACCTTTATTTGGTCTGTTCTCATGGTGCTTGATATTCTGGTATTCAAAAGGGCGTCGAACCTTTGATCCTGTGACATTTGACTTGCACAGAGGTTTTACATCAGTTGTCCAAAGATTGTACAGATGTTACTAAGATTATATGGACCTTGCTTCCATGCACTTTGCATCGCATAACATCATTCCTTCATCCACATCATTTGTGGGGGATCCTAAAGTCTGATTCTAAAAAAAAAAAGAAGAAGGAAAAGAAAGAGGAAATGAAAACAAATAGAAAAACAGAAAAGATGGAAAAGAAAAAAAGATACTATAAAAAAAAGGAGAGAATAAAAGAGAAACAAAAGTTGATGAAAAGACTTTAGGATCCCTTAGAAATGAAACATGCATTCATATTATCATGCATTTCATAGTTCTCTCAGAAGTTTATGAGGGCCCTTTCCATTCAAATTCTGACTTCAACAACAAATTGACTTCTCACCGCTACTTGCTCAAAAGTTAATGATGGAATAACTCCGTGAGGACTTGAATGAGATGAGGACAGAAATGGGGATTGACATGAATCAGTGTATGGAGGTTATTCGAGCCTTTTTGACAAGAAGAATTGAGACAAGTTCCTTAGATGCCAAATGACAATGTTAATTTCACCCCAAGAGAAGGTCTTGTGAATCAGAATGTATGAGTACTGTTGAGATTCCTATTCTTATTAAGGATACTTCGCGTCATGAGCCTTCATGTTCCTAATCATCGAAATTGACAAAAGATTCCACCTCTTGGAGGAAAAGTTTGGTCCATTGGTTTAGATATTGTTGGTTTATGCCTAGAGTTTGATGTCAAGAACTCCAAGGATCATTCATGCTCATTCCTGATGGTTTGGATATGTAAGCCGAAGTGATAATCGTCACTTGGACATATGTGGAAATTGTCTGGGGCTCCCGACCGAGGGATAAGCAAGACGTATTCTGGTCTTGAGCATTGCACCATTTGCATGCTCGAATCCCTAAAGCACTACAAAGTTTTATGCAACTCAGTCAGAATCTTTTGCCATGCGGTAATCAAGAGTGTTCTACAAAGGCATTTCTCATTTTCAAGTTGTTATTTCATATCATGGGTCATCTCTTCTTGGAATTTTCTTCTCAGTAGCAATTTGCTCATCAACAAAGACAGAAATGATATGGGAAATGAACCGATGTAATTTCAGTGCCTTATGTCCAAGTTGCTTCCCTGCTTCTTGGAATCTCAGTTGGTTAAGATTGATGTTGTGGGTCTTCCTTACCACATATAGCTCTCCTGAGTTTGATGATCATACTAGTTTCTTCCATTTGTAATGGTGATTACTGATTCTAGCATCTATATTTGGGGCTCCCGACCGAGGGATAAGCAAGACATTGTCTATCTTGAGTATTGCATCATTTGCATTGCTCGAATCCCTAAAGTAAGGCAAAAATGCACCACTCTTGTACGCCTTTGTTGGAACATTTTTCTGGGAAGTAATCTAAAGTGTGTGGAAGGAACATATGATAATGCTAAAAGGCTATCATGCTGGGGCACGTGGCCATTCAACTAAAGGTGGTAGGACATTCAAAGGCACAATTCAAGTCCTCATTGATTTCAGAACAACCACATCCACTTCAAGAGGTTTTTGCACAAACTGAAGTCTCAATGGGGTATCAAAACTGCAGAAAGCATTCAAGAACAATAAGTCCATACGGAGTCAAGTCTCCTCAACAATGGCATTCATTTAAGTTCTTTATTGCATTCTCATCTTGTAACATTTCATTGTTTGGTTAAGCATTGCTAGCATGTAAAAATTTGTTAATTTCTGAATGAAAATCATAATGCATTGTTTATGTTTGTCTTGAAGTAATCCATGCGTTTTCACTAAAAAAAAAGTTTTTGGCATTACGATACCAACTGTATTAATCTCTTGCTTAGGCAACGAGCGGAGGGAGAATGATGACACATAAAAACGCAAAATCTCTAATTACGTGTTTTTGAATAAAACCCTGCTGAGGATGTGCAGGCATTGTTTCAAATCCCCAAACACCGGAGATATAAGGGAGGTAGACCCTCGTTAACCCCTTTGAGCCTTGAAGTAGGAGTTTCTTTTCTGATCAGAAAAAACCCTCATTTTTAACCCTGGGGCAGGGTAGTGTTCATTTAACTTGACCAAGTGTTCAAAACTCACCAAATGATATACATTTAAGGATACAACAATGGTTATCCTTCAAAAGGTTGAGGAAAGTCAAAACCGTGATGGTTATCCTTCACCTACCAAGAGGACAAAAGATGACGGTACCACAATGGTAACCCTTCATCAATCATGGAATGAGGCAGTCGCAATCACTTCCAACGAATCAAAGACAATGCGAGGTCACACGACGTGTTAAAAAAAAAGAAGAGAAAAATGAAAAAAATGAAAAAAAAGGAAGAAAAAAGGAAGAAAGAAAAATAGCAATAAAAAGAAAAATAATGGTGAAAATAAAGCAAGAACAGAGTCGTGTGATAACGAATCAGAAGAATAAAAGGTGAGCGACTGCCATGTCTAAAAAAACTCATTGATTCCTCAACCGTTTCAAAATTCCTTGTGAGGGATGAACACTCCTGTTGAGTTAATTGAACTTAGGAGCGGAGAACATCACGAAGGGGGTGGGCACCAAATAATTTTGAGCCTAAAAATCCTTTGTTTCTGAAAACCATGAACCCGGCCAAGTTACAACCCTTAAAAGTCCTAATTGAAGTAGGGTTTATTTCGAAGACGCACTCCAATGAGATAGCGTTTAACTGACTCTCAATGAAGCGTAACACATATCTATGTTGGTATCGTATGCCCGCTTTATCATTTCATTCACAAGAGGTGGCCACCTCATTGCATAAAAAGTTTTTAAACTTCAAGACTAGCATAGGTTTTGCATTATAATTACCATTCTTATAATTAACATTCTTTTGCATACAAGACATTTGCTTAAACATCAAGGAAGTTTCCATGATGAGAATCCATGAAGAGCTTGATCATGTCAAAGTAAAAGGACTTGAGAACTCCTTAGAATAAAAAGAAATCATTTCAGAAATTGATATCAAGGGGCATGTTGTCTAAAGACTCCATTGAGCATAATCAGTTGATACCTTTTTTGATTGGTTACCCAGGGGGGAGGTACGAATACTTTATTGAGCGTGAGCAGTGGATACTCTTTTTGATTGATTATCCTGGAGGTTTTGAATACTCTATTGAGTCTGGTAAAGTTACTTCCACGATTTTTGGGATCTTAAGGGAAGTAAAACTCGAGGATTCTGATAAGATGTACATAATCAGGGGCAGTCACGACAAGGAATCTCTCTCGTGAGTTCAACCTATCTGGGGCAAGCAAATCAAGGTTTGACATCTCAAATTCGACCAATCAGGGTTAATCAAGTCGAGGAATTTCTCTCTCGATCTCAATCAATCCGAAGTAGTGACGTCGAGGAATCTCTCAAGCTCACTCAATCTGGGGCAATTACGTCGAGATTCGACAAATCTCTTCAAGGATCCGTGGATCAAGAGAAAGAATAGTTCAAAGGTATGAATATGCTGGGGCATAATTTTCTCAAGTAATGGTGGTGTAAGGATCTTCTCGAGGCAAATGCCTTTCCCCAAGAGTTAGTTCCATTCATCAAGCATATGAGTTTATTTCTCCTAGAAAAGTCTCCCCCCGAGCATATGAGTTTATTTCTCCTCGAGAATTCATTCTCTCCCCAAGTATAGGAGTTTATTTCTCCTCGGAGTTGTTTCGCTCATCCCATAAAGAGTTCCTTATCCGAATTTCTCATCCCCAACATGGTGAATCGAGGGAATCTCCTCATGCCAAAAATTATCCAAGCAATGGCACATGGTGAGAAGTCAGAAGTATTCTTCAAGTCAACGAAGAAGCATATCTTGCAAGTTAAAGTCCAATGTCTATTGGCACCCCCACAGAGTTTATAACACTAAAGGGATTCTCCTTGGTGTTTACCTCTCCCGAGGTCAGAGACGAAGTTCGATCGGCAAGTCAACGGAATATTCTCTAAAGGGCCCTCATTATCTCTACATATAGTGATCCACATTGCATCTACAAAAATGCGTAGCATTTCCATGTATATGGAGCATTACGCCATGAAAAAGTTCAAACATGCATCAATGCATAAGCCAAGTTTGTATGTGCTCCAAAGGCACAAAGTAATACATCCCCAGAAGAAGTCTCAACTTCTCCCTCCATTGTGGATTGGATACAAAGTCTTTCTTAAGATCATTTTCTCTTTGGTTATTTCCCTTTTGCTGAGTTCAATCGTTTGGATAATCCATACTTTGTGTGTGGCAATTCAAGTAATTGTCACTCTTATAGAATTACACCCCACCTTTTGGCCTGAGGGAACCATGTAGTTCTTATGTTGCGTAAATAAATACTTCCTTCAAAGTCCAGTGTCTACTGGCATCATCTAATAGAGTCTGGTCGTCACCAGTCCTCTCTTTGTATTCACTTTTTGTGAGTCCCCTTACTGCCTTTTGCATAAGGGATACCTCTTGCTTCTTGCAAGTCTTGTTTTGGTTATTTTCCCGTATGCTGCGTGCAGATTAGAGTGCGAATGAGGGTGGACATTCAACCCATCTCATTTTCAATCATTTGGGTAATCATACTTGGTGTGTGGCAACTCGAATGAATGCCACTCTTGAAGAGTACACCCCGCCTTTTGGCCTGAGGGATCAATGTAACTTTTATGCTTCGCAAGCATCAACATCTCCGTGAATGTTCAGTGGTTACTATCATCCGCGTGTCGAGTCAAGTCGTTACTAGTCTTGTTTTGGTTATTTTCCCGCATGCCGCGTGCATAATAGAGTGCGAATGAGGGTGGGCATTCAACCCATCTCATTTTTCAATCATTTGAAATCCATACTATGTGTGTGGCAATTCGAGTGATTGCCACCCTTGAAGAGTACACCCCGCCTTTGGCCTGAGGGATCCATGTAATTCTTATGCTTCGCAAGCACCAATACTTTCTTGAAAGCCCAGTGTTTACTGGCACCCCCTGATTGGTTCTAGTTGTCACTAGCCTTTCTATCAGTCAAGCCCAATGGTTATTGGCATCGCCTTCAATTTCAGTGTTCATAAACATCCCCAATAAAGTCTAGTCGTTACTAGTTTTCTTCAATAAAGTCCAATGATTATTGGCATCTCTTTCTTTTAAAGTCCCATGGTTATGGGCATCCTTCTAAGTCTGGTTGTTACCAGCAAAAGTCCTGTTGTTACAGGCGTCCTTTGGTCAGTTCTAGTTGTTACTAGTCTGTTCCTTTAAAGTCCTATTGTTATAGGCATCCTTTGGTCAGTTCTAGTTGTTACTAGTCTGTTCCTTTAAAGTCCTATTGTTATAGGCATCCTTTGGTCAGTTCTAGTTGTTACTAGTCTGTTCCTTTAAAGTCCTGTTGTTATAGGCATCTTTTGGTCAGTTCTAGTTGTTACTAGTCTGTTCCTTTAAAGTCCTGTTGTTACAGGCATCCTTTGGTTAGGTCTGATTGTTATTGGTCCTTTCCTTGAAAGTCTGGTTGTTACCAGCAAAAGTTCTGTTGTTACGGGCATCTTTTGGTCAGTTCTAGTTGTTACTAGTCTGTTCCTTTAAAGTCCTGTTGTTACAGGCATCCTTTGGCCGGGTCTGATTGTTATTGGTCCTTTCCTTCAAAGTCCGGTTGTTATCGGCAAATGTCCAGTAGTTGACTGGCGCTTCTTGTTTATATCAAGCATTTAATAGTATCCCTTGGGTGGAATCAGTAGTAACTGATGTCCTCTTTCAAAATCACAATTACAAAATACCACCTCAGAGTTGTTACTCCTGAGCGCAAATTTTTGGGTTCTTTGGTATTCAATCCACTTACACCTCAAATGTCCAGAACTTGTGTCGTTCGTACATTCGGGTTCAAGAAGATTGAATAGGGGCAGCTGTTGCACCCCAAAATTTGCCCATTTATTTATTCCCCAATTGGCCCTCACGTTACATTCATGTGCATACCTCATCTAGGCCATTCATCCATTACATTCATCCATATCATGGTTACTATTCAGAATTGATAAGAAAAGAACTTCTGAAGAAGAAATTCCTGATAAAAAATAAAAGAAGATTTGAAGTCTGATTACATGGCATCATCCCCATTGAAGTCCTCCTAAAATCAGGGTTTCATCCTCTCCAAGGCAAAGCTCAGACTAAAAGATACAAGCTTCAGATTCATCAGGGCTTCCAAATTAGGGTTTTGACCAAAGTCAACACTGTTGACTTTTTGGTCAATATTTAATCAGAAGATGATTTTTGAGTTTGAAAATATGGTTGGCTTGAGGAAATATTCAGTGGATTTATGTTGATTGAAAATTGATTGAGAATCAGATCAGAAACGGATTAATCGGGAAATTCATCTGGAATCGGAGAAAATTAGAACAAATGACTTTTTAGTCAAAATCAAGGTCAATATTCAAATATTGACTCATGGTGGAAAATCGGTCAAAGAAAAGTCATAGGATGATTAAAATCAAGAAAATAATCAAATTTACCAAAAATGGAAGGTTAGTTAAAAAGAGAAATTTCCAAAAGTGGAAGGTGTGAGACTTAGAAAATTTTTGGAAAAGCTTGGGAATGATTGATC
This sequence comes from Vicia villosa, assembly GCF_029867415.1. Lineage (NCBI taxonomy): Eukaryota > Viridiplantae > Streptophyta > Magnoliopsida > Fabales > Fabaceae > Vicia > Vicia villosa. The sequence goes on along the minus strand of NC_081183.1, from coordinate 94,748,543 downwards.
AGCTCACTTCAGGTCCAATTTACATGTGTTTCTAGGCTTCAATTCAAGACAAGCTCAACATAGAAAATGTTCTACCCATGGCATACTACATTTTTGTAGTTGAAAACTTTTCGATTCGAGGTCTATATTGTGAGATATGAAGTCATGAATTTGGAAAAATAACACTGAATGCAAGACAAGCTGCTAGGCAAATTTCTGGTCATGCGCAAGCATTTTCACAAGCACGTGGCGTGCTGTTTTTTGGTCTGATTCTGAGGAGATACAAGTATCCATTTGACTCCAGTTTAGTATCAAAATGTCATCCTCCATGCCCTCTACTTAACAAGACAAGAATTATTGAAATTGTATGAGTATTGAACAAGCTAAGAAGGCTCAAAGTCACTTCCTCGCCAAGTCATGCGCTGCCAAGGAGATGAGCCAAAAGCTATGGGCACACGCATGCATTTCAACAAACAGGTCGTGTGCCATTTTCCAATCCAATTTTGGGAAATTAGAGACACATTCCAAATCCAAACCAAGTGTTAGCCTACTGTCCTCCATTTCCTCTTTCATTTGATACAAATACCATGGCTTTTGGGTGAGTGTGGACTGAAATATAAGGCTTTGAAGTCATGATCCTACCAAGAAGAGTATTGCCGAGATATGGGCCAGGTTAGCATCATACGCGCGCAAAGCTCTTGCAATGGTGACACCATGAGTTTAAGGTCATTTTTATCATCCTTCCAAGCACTATTACAAGAACTTATAAACACCAACACCATTCTACTCCATGACTTCTTTGTGATGATTCCATCCCCGAGTCAATCGGCATCCTACGGTGGAAGTTAGAAACACACAAAGAGAGCAATTGAGCCATTGGGTTCAGCATGAGACACCAGGTCATTTACGTTTTTCCCTTGAAGCAGCCATATGCAACATTTCACTTTATTGATATTTGTTCCATATTAAGTCATACAGCATTGTTAAACTAAAAAAAGCTTGCATAACACTTGCTCACTAAGATTGGAGGAAAACTATTCACTTCATGCTCCACACCATAACACCATACACACTCACAACCTCATATAAAAACTAAACTCTTCACAAAGCAACACACACACGATTCACTTTTTCTTTTTTTCAGTTTCCACCCTCCTCTCATCTTCTCTCCTTGTTCTCTCTCTCTTCTCTCATCTCTCTCCACCATAACCACCATAACCGCCCTAACAAACTTTCTAACCAACTCTAACCATCTCCATCTTCACTCTTCCACCACCACTTTCACTCATAACCAGACCTTCATACGCCACCACCAACAACCGTGACAAACTTCTCACACCACCCTAACCACCATAACCAGACCTTCATCTCCCTCATTTGACTGTACTTCATCTTCTTCAAGAACACCACCATCATCTTCTACGATTTTAACCATCATCACCATTATCTTCACCGACGTGCAACCTCCCTCAACTACAATGTTCAATCACTGTCATCACCATCTTTTCTGTTCAGCATCGCAACCACCATCATCATGACAAAAACCTCACCTCTCTTCAATCATCATCGTGTTATTCACGCTATTGAGATCTCAACACCGCCATCACAAGTATCAAGCTTCAGAATTCAAGTATTGGGGCCTGAGTTTAGTTCTCAGTACGAAGCTGCGGACATGTTCATCGCCTCTGTTCAAGATCATATGCTCAAAGGCGTATAAACAATGTGGAGTTTTCTGAAGATTCGTTCAAGATTTGTTCAAGTAAGTTCTCGAATTTTCTCAGCATGTTTAGTACAATGCTTTCACAATATTTGTGTGTTTATCACCATATATGGATTTAGCGAAGGGAAACGGTTAGAGTAGCTTGATTCTTGGTCGTTTTTTTGTACTCCGGCAAGTTAGGGCACGATCTCGTCACTCTGTTTGGGCGTGTGATGCGTTTTATGAGAAAAATAAGGTTGGATTTGAATTCAGGGCAAGAAACCGAATCGAGACATGTAAGCCTTTTTTATTTCTGGGTGGTTTAGCGTAACTCCGGTAGGATTTCTCGCCGGAGAAGATGACCGGAAGTCATCTCCGGCCACCAACTTTTTTTCTCTTGTTCTAACTCAGGTGACTGCGTGGCATGATGCTATTGGTCTTGGTTTATGACTTTATTCTTCTTTGGCTTGATTCATATCATTGGAAGAGTCGCTGGCAAGCTGTGATTGGTCAGGTTTGTCTAGTTTGTCATTTAGTGACTTAAAAAATAGCTGACCAATTGATATAGGTGTGTGTTAAATGTCACGAAAAAATCATATTAAATAAATATTTCTATGCTGACATTTGAAGAATAAAATAGAAGGAGAATAAAATTGATGATGTATTGCTGTGGGCCACGCTCCATCTTTAACCTGGGCCTTAGCGCTTGCGCTATCCACACCCCTATAATCTCAGGCCCAGTGCACCTTAATCTAGATTCAGTTGACTGTTAATTGCTAACCCACCCCACTTGCTTGGACTGGGCCTTAGCAATCTTGCTATTCATACACCCCTGTTTGAGCCCATTTTTCTGCTTTAAATAATTTTAGTTCATACTGAAAATGCTTTTGCACCCCTGCTGTTAATAATGAAAATCAAATAAAAACAGTCTTATATTTTACTCTTTTGCTTATTAATTCAATTTCCATGTATTGTAAAAATGATAAAATAGTTTTGGTACTAAGTAGATTTTTAGGAATAATTGTTTCATTAGAATTTTAATTGGTGAATTTCTTTGAAGTTTGATTGGTTCATGATATTAAAAAATAAATAGTTTTTTCTCTATTATTCTTTTTGCATATTAATTGAATTTTTGCCTAAATAAAAATTGATAAAAATAGCTTTATTACCCAATTAGAATTTTAGGATGTACATAATTGTTTTTTTTATTAGAATTTTATTTGTTGATTTCTTTGAATTTTGGTTGGTTAATAATAATAAAAATACATAGTTTTAGTTTTAGTTTTTGAAAATAGTTTCATAATGAATAAAAAAATACAAGTTGCTTGTGAATATTTTCATGGTTAGTGTGGATTTTAATCCTTTCTTTTTGTGAATATTTGTTATATTTTGTGAAATACCAAAAACGCCCCTAGTTGATAATAACAACTCTATTCTTAGTTAATTCCCCTTAGATTTTAGTTTAGATTTTAAATAGGAACTAGAATAACACTAGGGTTAGAAATTAGGCTAGTCCCCCTATTTTCATTCTTTTTCTTTTCAACTTTAAAACATCTAATAAATACTTGAAATAAAATCCCTTTAAAAAATACAAAGAAAACACTTAAAAAACATTAATAAAAAAGTGAAAATCATTAAAAAGGGAATGGAAGCTTGAATCTCCCTTGCTTTAGGGAATCATTCGAGTGCTTGGATCTCCCTTGCTTTAGGGTTCCATTCGGGCGTAAGTTCCCAAATTCTAAAAGACACAAACCAAAGAGTAACTCGAGTTTCCCTTGCTTTAGGGATTTCCTCGAAACGCTCAAACTCTCTTCTATCTCTCGCCCTCGTGGCATTCTTAAGAACACGTTGAATCCATTCCATAATTAGGCGTATAAGTCTCCAAAGGTCGAGCATCATGGAGTGCGACTTTAACCTCTGTTCAACTAAAAAACACAAAAACATAGAAAATATGGAGCCAAACTACGGTCGCTCTGATTCCTTGTAAGGGATACGTAGGCATTGGGTCGCGGGGCCTAAGCGAGCACACTTGTAAATAATTCCTTCTTTTCCCCGTATTTCTTTTGCATGCATTCGCATTTAGGTTTTAGACATTAGACACCCTTTAGATAGAAACAAACATAGGTGGATACCATCGAGTACGATGGGCGTGAAGGGTGCTAATACCTTCCCCTTGCGTAACCGACTCCCGTGCCCTGTTCTCTGGTCGAAAGACCTTGTTCTTATTCTGAGTTAGGTTTCCTGGTATTCCTTTCCCTTATGGGATAAATATATTAGTGGCGACTCTGATCCATTTTTCGCGGTAGCGACACCCATGAGTAATACTCATAACACTAATCTACATCACTCTTTCGTTGTGCGACTCTGATTACCCGTCTTAAGTCACCGTCCAATATGTTGCACTCTTTCATATTCACTTATTCATAAGTTTACAGAACATGGTGAGTGATTATTCTCACGGTTTAATATCCATCACAACTTATACCATTAAGGTAACAAAACAAGTTCATCCCATTCATATGATTCCATTTACTACCAACAAGAGATTTAGGGTGATCAAGTCCTAAATTTTTCAATAGATAGTCAAAAACCATATTTAAGCATAAACAGTCGTTACTACATAATAGTGTCCTTTCTGAGTTTGCACCCAAACTCATTAACATCGTCATAGCCCAATAATTTACTTTGAGTCTTTACAACTCGCACATTCCCTTCTCATTGGATCTTGTCGGTGAGACACCAACGTCCAAACATTTCACACAGTCCGCTTCATAGTCACTTAGCATCACACACTTGTTAAGTATTTCTCAACTTTAGATTCACTAATATACCCGTACATTACTATTCATCTCGTTCCAAATCAAAATCCTCATCGTAGCAAAAGACCGCAATAACATTCATAACTCGTGGTTTTACTCCCAATCCCATGACGTCATTTGTGTCCAAATATCATTCCACTTGGAATTTCAATAAAGTCTTCCTCACATAAATAGGTGTTAGAAATTCTCTACAATTCTTCTTTTATACCTGTCGTTACTTTGACATCACAAATACGACTTCGACTGTTCCCAAAGTTTGTTCCACCTTTACTACTAATTCACTCCTCGCTAAAATCCATCGGCACTCAAATTATCTATTTTATCGAACATCTCATCAACTTATTCATCAACAACATGTTCTACTCAATTTCGTTTCAAACCATCATGGTAGTAGGCATTCCTATTCAACAAGTTTCACGCTTCCTTAACCAACTTCAAAATTTATCTTTATAGGGTCACCCTACTGTATTTACAACTCTCTTATAAGGTAGAACATAATATCTCCTCTTAGTAGGTTCAAACGACATATTAATCCGACACTCGAAACTCAAGATATGAATTTTCCATCGTCATCCGAAATGCACCATCGACATCATGCAGCGACGTTCTATACGATATCTCCAAAACTCTTCAAATGGTATATTCAACTATTAAAATTACTTCTCAATAAACCTTCTAATCATTCCTTTAATCTGTTCAACTCTGACATTGACATCCTGTGCAGCACCAACAAACAAGTCCAGTTCTAAGAACAAGCGTAACTACAACTTCACCTCTTTCAAACATCCTACTGACACAATTAAATATGTTACAGCTTTTGCAACCATTTTCATAACAAAGTTCATCTCGTTAGCTTTCCGACGCTTCAAACGGAACTCAAATTGGATGTCCAGAACTCCAGTTATGAATTTTCGAAGTTTCATAACGTTTCAGCAACTTTCCTGCGTTTTTCTTACGGAAATTCCGCTCCAAAACTCATCATATTCAAATCAATCACATTGCAAACATCCCCTTATCATATCAATTCTCTTCCAAACATTCTCATAACTTGAGAAACACATCCCATCTCTAATGTTCGATTTCTGAAACATCATCGCAACAATCTTCCTTGCAAACTTGTAACTGAACCTCTTCCGAGACGCAAGGCTACTCAACTGACAATTTCGCAGTCCACCAGCCGAGCTGACACATTGCAATTTTCTAATTTCCCTCTCCTACAAATAATCATCAATTACATCTTATCATCCTCCTTCAAGATGCTCCAACTTAATTACCAGTCAAGTTTTAATTGCAAGTCTCCTTCGATTCGGGAAACAACCAACTCCAACAACACTTGCGCTGTTGCCAACAACAGCCTACTAGACCAATCATCTTACAACTGAAACATAACCGAGAAGCGAAGCTTCTCCCCCCACTTGTTTCAATCCAACACCTGCAACAAAACAAACAAGTACCGACAGTGATTCGCTCACATGTCGTGTACCAAGGGATAAAACACCGACAGTATACAACTGTCGTGCAACTCAACTGACTCGACAATTAGCCGGACGGACCGACCTGCTCTGATACCACTATTGTAACACCTTTCTAAACCCCGCGGAGTTTAATTAATTAAATCAGAGTAACATGCACAAGGGCGTCACAAATCATAATAAAAAATAAACAACATCGGTCACATGTCATGCATTTACTGAAGAACGTCTTAACATAGCTCTTAAATCAAATATCTCATGTTTACACAGCGGAATAATCATCACAACTAGAATTACATCTTCAATGCTTTAATCCTCAAAATAAATTAAAACAAAACAGAGTTACTGTCATAAACTTAAAACAGCGTTCCCCCAGTGTTACATCTATCAGAGCATGACCCGACGCTAACTAACACATTGACTCATGAGCTAATCTTCACCGAGTCGAAACCGCTATCCTCAACCTGAAAAATATAGTGTAAGGGTGAGTCTCATTCACAATTAACAAATATTATTGCATTATAAATAATAATACATCAATAGTTATATTATTCACCCAACTCATCTATATCCAGATCATCCATCATTACACAAAACACATATCACCAAAACATAACAAGGAAATACATTCAGACATGTTATCAAATTCATGCATATGAATGCATTTGACTCTATGCATGTGGTACCAAACATCATCAATGAGAATCACCCACCGACCGATCTATCATCATCCAGATACGGCCCTGCCAACACAAATTTCACACAATGGGAATCTTGCACTTCACTGAATCCTCTCATCATTAGGATTCAACCCTCATCAAATGTTTATGAATGCATACAAACATATATACAACATACTTTCATCATCATCATTCTATGAGTAACATCATCCTATACTCATTTCATCATCATCATCATCATCATTATTATTATTTAAGCATGTTTATATATATCAGCATCATTCATCACAAATCAATCATCATCACCATCATTACAGGACATACGTGTATTACACTAATCATCATCATCATTAAAAGTAAGAATATTCATGTATTCACATCTTCCAAAACAAGTCAATCATCGTTGTACAATTCTCAACAATCATCACATAATCATGTTTTCAAACACGTCTTATATTGTCACATCTCATCACATATGTCAACAATACATCATCCATTAAACGAAAAAAGTATTCTCATCATACTCATATCATCACATGAAATATCTCATGAGTTCCGTTACACAATCAAACAAAATCATCATACGAATCATGTTTAAAACATAGCATGTATTGTCATATCTCAGTATATATATGTATAATACATCATTCATCAAGCAATAAATTCATAATTCAAACAGCATCAATGAACGGCACTAAAAACAGAGTTACGAATCAAAAGTTACACATCAATGAACTTCCGAAGAAAGTCACAAAACAAAATTTTTACACACATAAGTCATACGCGTATGGCACCTCCCATATGCGTATCACCCAAAGTCATACGCGTATCAACAGAACTGATTTTCCATACATGTATCAACACACTCATACGCTTATGGCCTCATCACATACGCGTATGACAAAATTCCATACGCAAAACACCAGTATTTCTCGAAAAATATGCAATTTCGCACCAGTCTATTTTGAAGGATAGAAAAACACTTAGAAAGGGGGGGGGGGGTTGAATAAGTGTGACTTTAAAAACTCTTAAGATAAAAACAATTTGCACAATGATGTTTATCCTGGTTCGTTGTTAACGAAACTACTCCAGTCCACCCCCTTAGAGTGATTTACCTCAACTGAGGATTTAATCCACTAATCAATCTTGATTACAATGGTTTTCCACTTAGATACCCTCTAAGTCTTCTAGAGTATTCTGATCACAACCTGATCACTCTAGGAACACAACCTCTTAGACAACTTCTAAGACTTCTAGAGTATACTGATCAATCGATCACTCTAGGAACCTTTACAAATTAATGTAAATTCAATTACAAGAGTTACAATGTGCTTCTTATAAAGCTGTAATCACAACTGTGATATTTCTCTTAAGTTCTAAGCTTAACACTCACTAGCTATTACAAGATAGATGAGTTTGAAGATGAAGTTTGAATAGCTTTCGGATTTTACAGAGTTTCAGCAAGTTTACGTTTTTGTATGATGTAGTTCCGTAACCTTGCTTTTGATCCGAGACTTCATATTTATAGGCATTATGAAAAGATGACCGTTGGGAGGCGTTTAATGCTTTGCGTGTGTTGCACCCAAAAATTTTCCCACTTAATTTTTCTTCTAACTGTCTTAAGTTTCGCATTCATATGCATACCTCCATTAGGTCATAACACATCATGCATTCATTCATTAAGGATAATCTATTTGATTAAGTCAGTGGCAATGGATCAAGAGGATCTTTCTTGTGGAATATGGACACAACTATTCAGTGCACTGCTGGGATTATTGAATACAAAGCAAGATAGTAGATTTGGGCTTCTCATCATCATTTAAAGAGTTGTTTATCTCATTAGCTGGGATACCATTCATTTACCTCGGTTTACAAGAATTAGAATTTATGTGGAGTTCTCTCAAATTCTTATTGGTCATTAGTTTCAAATGCGGCAAGTAAAGTAATGGCAAGAGATTGGATCTTTCAAATTAGAAGCATTAGAGGAAAGAATTTCCAAATTGTTGTTGAAAAGGAAGAAAACTAAAACCTATTTGCACTAAAATTCAAGCGTTCAATCATCCAAGTCCAACATTCATTCAAGTTCAAATTCAGATTTTTTTCAAAAGTACAAATCCATGTCACTTACAAATTATGTCCATCATTTGTTACATATACAAAAATCTACAATTCAAACTATATGTCAATCCAATTCCAAAGAAAATTACATTACTCAAATTTCAAAAATACCATTACATAAGGAAATTACAATAATTTTGTAATTTGACTTTCGGTTCCTTTAAACTATTTTTTCTAAGTCAGCTCCATCCTCTCCATTCCTTACTACACATCCAGGATATCATCTATATCATGTTACATTCCATAAAAAAAAATGTTACAAGTTACAATAAAGACCCATCCTGCAAACCGAAATTCTACAAACAGAAAAAATAGAAGTACACTAGCTTGCTGCAATTTAAAATCGACACGGAATTAGCTGCAGCCAGACTCATCCTCCTAACCGAAACAAAGTCGCATCCGGATTCAATGAACATGATGCAAACAGCTTCTAGAAATCCTGCAGCCACATCCATACCAAAAAACAGTCCCTGCACAATTATATTCCCAAACAAGTTGCAGCCATACGTTTATCAGAATCTACAACATTCAACTTCTAACAATTTCAAAACCTACAGCCAACAATAACCCCTCAAAGGACATAAAAAGCGTCCCTGCAGCATTCAGAATACACCTACACTATCTATCATTCAGTTTAAGGTGTAACTATGTTACACAAGCAGGATTTCTAACACTAATTATCCACAAATCGACTAAACACCGTCAAATCACTGAATTCCAAAGCATTCTAACACGCAAAATACCGCTAACAGTACCAGAACAAATAACCTGCACATTTACAAAGGAGCAAAATCAGTCTACATTCAGATATCAAGAAAAAGCCCACATATTTCTTACATTCTTCCAACTAACAACCTATAAAAACCAGCTTTAACATCCATCTCCAGCCACCCATATGTTAACTCTGCAAATCATCTTCAAAACTGTTGCAGAACTTGCATACACAAAGTAAACCGCGTCAAAGACAAAATCCATATCACATACAATACACAAATACACAGTTACATATCAAAAACCAAATTCACATTCATACATACATATATACACATTCAGGGTTCAACATATTTATACACTAGCTGTTTCATATATGCAGACCAAGATAAAAACCCCGCAGCCAGCAATGGTTCGACTGATCACATAGCTAGCAGCTGATTGACCTAATAGATTTCATGATTAATTACTAACATAACAGTTTTTAACTGTCTGAACCCTGTTTCAAACCAACAATCCAAACATCAATTTAAGTTAACCCTAACCTTCAGTTTCACTCTAATAACTAACCAATCTATTTCTGACTAACTTCAACCTTCAAGTAACTAACTTTCCAACAGAAACCTAACTGTCATAACAACCAAAACATAAACTTAACAAACTCTCAACAACTCATAACCACCTAAATCTCACCCTTGATCTCATAACTTCCTCCCTCAATCTAAGGGCTTACATCTCTTTGCCTCTAACTGCTTTCTCTCCTTCAGCAACCGTATAAACCTCTCTCCTTCTCTTTTCACGGTTTTTTTATCCATAATTCACCAAATTCAACCAAAATCTGAGAGCTTTCTCTCTCATTTTCAGAGAGAAACTCCATTGAATCATCATCCAATCATCTTCACCATTTCTCCAGACACCATTTCACACCTTCACCAATTCTTCTTCTCTTCATCCCCTTTACACCTCTCATTCGATCCTCAGATTCAACTCATTGGAGCTTCATGTTGTAGCTCCAATTGAGCTCTGAGCTAGGCCACCAACTCTCAATCCTCTCAATACACAGCAACAACAATGGTGTCACTTTCATTCTCTCTACTTTGCACTCAGTAAAGACAACGACATCTAAACCCTCTGTTCCGGCAGGGTAGTAGTTTCTTTTCAAAAAATACAAAAAATACAAAACCCTCAATCTTAACCAGGGGCAGGGTAGTCTTCAGTTAGTGTGACCGAGCGCTCAACTTTCAGGTATTCCATCAGAGGATCAATTACATCTCATGTCTCGCAACAAAAGAAGAAGAGCACAATCCATAATGGATGTCTCTCATTCACTAAGAAGAAGGCAGTCACAACCTTTCATCAAGTCATTCACAAAGTCATACAACTTGTTCCCGTACGAGACAAAAAAAATGAAAAGAAAGCTATGAAAGAAAAAGAGAAAGAAACAATAGCCCGCTAAGTCAAAATGAAGGAAAAGCTTTGAAGCAAATGACTTAGGCAAAAATTAGGGCATATCCCGCTGGACAACGAAAACCAAAATCAAGAGAAACTTTTTGTCCAGGCAAAAATTAGGGAAAGCAAAAGACGAAACAAAAGAATAATCCTCCGAGGGAAAGGTTGTTATGACCATTAACAAAAAGCACCAAAGGGTGGCTGCCACTTCCATCAAAGCCATAAAGGATCCTCATCCATCACAACCCTTCCTGAAAGGCGAATACTCGTGTCAAACTAGCTGAACGTAGGACTGGAGAACATCACAGAGAAGGGGTGGGTTAAGTAGAACTTGAGACTTTATCCTTTGTTTCTTAAACCGTGAACCCGACCACGTTACAAACCTAAAAAGTCCTAATTGAAGCAGGGTTCGTTCTGAAAGCATACAAACTGTGAAATCATGTCAAACTGACTCCTAATATTTCTGTGTCACTTGTGTTAGTATCGGTACAACCTTTTGACAAATAAAACTTTTCTTTTGAGATTAACATGTGCATTGCATTCTCACTATCTTTTTCAAAACATAATTGTCTCTAATCTGAAAGCAAGTACTTGATACCAAGGAAAGTTCAACATTGAAATTCCATCGAGTAATCTTACAAAGAAAAAGGTTGGTCATCCGCTGAGCAAATCTTTGAAGTATCCACTTGGTGGGATGGTTCTTCTCAATCTGGGGCATTCATTCCATGATCAACGCTGGGGCGAACCATTGCAAATCTCCATGATTCAAGCTATCAAAGTCCTATCTCAAGATATCCTACAAGCCGGGGCAAGCTAATGACAATTCATCTCTTCATCTTCAATCAAGTGTCAAATATCAAGATAAGTGTCGAGGAGTCAAGCTAAACACCTCACCTTCACAAATTCTATCCTTCAAGCAACAACCTTCCTACAAGGAACCCTCCATTCACTCCTAGTATCATGGAAACAATCATTCCATTCATAATCATACATACATCATGCATATCATTTCATTTTCATTTCTCCCGCATAATCCAATCATCAACAAATCAGGGGCATCCACCCCACCTCGATTCTCAAACAGATTTTCAGAACTCCGCCTAATCTATTCCCCACAAAAAGCAGAAACCCAGACAAGCCAATCAGTACACTGCATATAGAATTCATTGCATTGCATGCGAAGCATAAGCCAAGAAGTTATTCATCAGATGAGTTCCCTACAAAGTATTCAAGTTGATATTCCACTGGATCACTCAGAGTTACCATTGTAGTGTCATCTGTTAGAACAAGAATTGTTCTGATCAATATTCTTAGTTTTGATGATAACAAGTATATGAATTTTGTATGAGATAATGTGGTACTCTAATACTATGCAATTTCCGGTTCAGGAATTATATAAAGAGTATGCACAAAATCAGCGCAAGAAGCACTGACTCAGAAGGTTCAGCATGCAACATCAGAACATGGTTTGGCAAGACATCAGAAGATGGTCAAGCAGAATCAGAACATGGGTCTATGGAAGCATTAGAAGAACTTGAGATCAGAAGCAGAAGCACTGAAGTTCTCATGGTATCACGCTCAGAAGCACTTCAAGGTTAGAAGACAAGAAGATGCTCTGCACCAAGCTGTTTGACTCTGATGACATTCAAACGTTGTTTACACAAACATCAGACCAGAAGCAAGTACTAGATTGGCAGGCTACGCTGACTGACAAAAGGAACGTTAGAAGCTATTAAAGGCAACGTCAGTAGACACAGCGGAAACAAGGCTCGAGGTAGTTGACAAAAGAGTGAAACATTAAATGCTCCCAACGGTCATCTTCTCAAGTGCCTATAAATATGAAGTTCTGATGAGAAGCTATGTTACGAATCTTGATATAACACTTGCGCATTATACAAAAACACTCTCAAATTCAAAAGCTCTCAAACTTCATCTTCAAGCTCACTACATTGCTGTTGTAATATTTTAGTGAGATTTAAGCTTAAACTTAAGAGAAAATCACAGTTGTGATAATAGCTTTATAAGAAGCATTGTAACTCTTAAATGAATTTGTTTATATTAATTTGTAAGTACTAGAGTGATCAGGGTGTTGATCAGTATACTCTAGCAAGTCTTAGAAGTTGTCTAAGCAGTTTGTTCCTAGAGTGATCAGGTTATGATCAGGATACTCTAGAAGACTTAGCAGTTGTCTAAGTGGAAAACCATTGTAATCAAGTGTGATTAGTGGATTAAATCCTCATGTGAGGTAAATCACTCCAAGGGGGTGGACTGGAGTAGTTTATTTAACAACGAACCAGGATAAAAATCATTGTGCAGATAGTTTTTATCTTACAAGTTTTTAAAGCTACACTTATTCAAACCCCCCTTTCTAAGTGTTTTTCTATCCTTCAATTGGCATCAGAGCACTTAACCGTGTTTAGAAAAGATTCAGGAAGAGAAAAATGCTTCAGTAAAAGATGGCTGGTGAAATTCCAACAAACACATCTACATCTACATCTGGCTATGCTGAGCAATACAATGGAAATGGTAACAATGGTTATACTAGACCACCAGTATTTGATGGTGAAAACTTTGAATACTGGAAAGATAAATTGGAAAGTTACTTCCTTGGTCTAGATGGTGAATTATGGGATCTTCTGATGGATGGTTACAAACATCCAGTAAAAGCTACAGGCGTAAGGCTTACCAGACAAGAAATGGATGATGATCAAAAGAAGCTTTTCAAGAATCATCATTAATGTAGGACTGTTTTGCTGAATGCTATCTCTCATGCTGAGTATGAGAAGATATCTAACAGGGAAACTGCCTACGATATATATGAGTCATTGAAAATGACCCACGAGGGAAATGCTCAAGTCAAGGAGACTAAAGCTCTTGCTCTAATCCAGAAATATGAAGCCTTCAAGATGGAGGATGATGAAGATATTGAGAAGATGTTCTCAAGATTTCAAACGCTAACTGCTTGATTAAGAGTTCTGGACAAAGGCTACACCAAGGCTGATCATGTAAAGAAAATCATCAGAAGCTTGTCCAGAAGATGGGGCCCAATGGTGAGTGCATTCAAGATTGCAAAGAATCTGAATGAGGTTTCTTTGGAAGAGCTAATCAGTGCCTTGAGAAGCCATGAGATAGAGCTGGATGCAAACGAGCCTCAGAAGAAAGGTAAGTCTATTGCATTAAAATCTAATTTTAAAAAATGCACTAACGCTTTTCAGGCTGAAGAATCAGAATCAGAAGAAGAAGATGAACTGTCCATGATCTCCAGAAGGGTAAACCAACTCTGGAAGAGCAAGCAAAGGAAGTTCAAGAGCTTCAGAAGTTCAAAGAAATTTGAATGAGGAGAATCTTCTGGTGGCAGAAGATCTGACAAGAAGAAGGTCGTCTGCTATGAGTGCAATGAGCCTGGACACTTCAAGAATGAATGTCCAAAACTTCAGAAGGAGAATTCCAAGAAGAAGTATCATAAGAAGAAAGGTCTTATGGCAACATGGGATGATTCTGAATCAGAATCAGACTCAGACTCTGAAGGAGAGCAAGCCAACTTTGCACTGATGGCCACAGTGGATGATGGATCAGAATCTACATCAGAATCAGATTCTGAAGAGGTATTTTCTGAACTATCTTGAGATGAATTAGTTTCCAGTTTGACTGAACTTCTGGAACTCAATGCTCATCTTAGTATCAAATACAAAAAGCTGAAAAAACAATTTGAGTTTGAAACTAAGAAGCTGGAATTGAAAAATTCTGAACTGAAGGAAAAAGTTTTAAAATTATCCAAAGATAGTGGATCTCCTTCTGAATCAGAAAAATCCATTCCTAGTCTCAATTATATTCTGAAAGAATATGACTCGAGCTTCAGAAAGTTCTTAGCTAGAAGTATTGGCAGAAGTCATCTTGCTTCTATGATATATGGTGTTTCTGGAAACAAAAGGTTTGGTTTTGGCTATGAGGGTGATACCTCACATAAATTTGAACCTGTTGATGATTTGAAAATAACATACAAGCCATTGTATGATCAGTTCAAATATGGCCACGCACATGATATTAGGCTCACCTCACATGCACAGAGTTTTAACATTGTTGTCGACCTCGATTTTTTACCATACCTCTCATGGAGAGATACCCGAACTGACTCTTTTTTCTTTCTGCTTTTGTGTTTTTGAAAATCAGAGAGTCGCCACCGACTTTTATTTTATCCAATTAAGGAAAGGTTTATAAAAGAAACAGAAAAAGACCTTTAAGAAATTCTGGGTAAGGGGGTAGGTTATACAAAGGGAAGGTGTTAGCACCCTTTGTATCCATGGTTATCCATGGGCTCTTTAATTTGCTTAGCTCACTTGTTTTCAATCACTTTTCTATTGCCTTGAAATGCTCGTATGTGGTTTCAAATACCTTTGTAAATTGACTTTGTAATGATCCTTGTGCGGATGTATATAAAGTGCTTTTATCTTTCAAAAGATGTTTTTGAAAAAAAGAACGTTAACTTCGTAATGATCCTCGTTTGGATATATACAAAGTATTGTCTTTTTTGAAAGTTTTATTTTGAAAAAACAATGATATATGAGAGACTTGTTTGTTTTGATTTGAGCAAGCAAATTAGGAGGTCTACCCTAAGTTATAAGGTCTTTTCCTATTTCCTTTAGAAAATTCTCCTTTTATCGGATATAAACAAAAGTTCGATTTTGTGTTTGAAACAATAGAATTTGACTTTGATTTTGGAAAAGAATAAAAGAGGATTACCGTAAGAGGTGCAAGTGTGATTTGTGTTTTGATTCAGATATTTTATCTTTGAAGTTAGTGATCTAACATTCAATTTTTATCTTTGGCATACACGCAGTTTTATATGTGCTGGAATTTAAATGCGGAAATGTAAAATGCGGAAAGTAAATCTACGCTATTACATCGATTGTACGGGAAATGTAAACTACGCTATTTACATGAATTTGACAACCTATACACTTGATCTATGAATTTAAATTGCAAGAAAATAAAAGAAATATTTTTGGATTTTTTGATGATTGATTTTAATTAGAATTAATGCATGATTAATTTAATTAAAATGAGAAAAAGATGGAAATAAAATTTAAACCTAAAAAATAAGTTTAAAATATGTTCAAAATGCTTATTAATTAATTTTAAAACAAAACTAATTTTTTTGGAATTTTTGAAATTGATTTTGAAATTATTAAGTTAAATAATCATATCATTATACAAATAATTACACAAATAATTAAAACTTAAAGAGAAAATTATTCTATATATGTACAAAATTAGCCTATAATATATAAACTATATTTAATATAAAGAACAATTTTTTTATGATTTTTTGATTGGTTAAAATAATTAAAAGATGAATATATACATATTATCTAATTAATTATACAAAATATTTAAATTATGAAGAAAAATAAAATATTTTTATATCAGAAAATAAAGTATTATTTTATCAACTTAAAAATTTTTTTTGTGTATTTTTTGGATTTTTAAAATAATTTTACAAAGAAAATTAAATAAAATAGAAAATATATAAACAATGATCATGTGTGATTGGCTTAAAGTCTATATCATGGACTGGTATGTCTTAGTGCGTTGGATAAACAGCTGGCATGATCTGATGGTTCAGATTTTGAGGAACACGAGGTGTACAAAACCTGCAAAACACAGAATCACAAGTTATTTTAAAAAAAACACGCGCGCTCTGTCCAATGAGGTGAGGACACCTCATCATCTTCATCCTCTCGCCAACACATTTAACAGCGTTTCTATGAGAAAAGCGCTGTAATAGATGAGTTCTAAACCTGCAAAATAGCGAATAGGGGTAAACATGAATAGAAATTTGGTGCGACATGTCCATTCGATTTGGCTTGATTCACTAAGTTCGAATATGCCATTAATTTTGCTTAATTTTGCTTCTAACGAAAAGCCCTAAAATTGAGTTCACAAACCCTAGAATGGTATCTTCGTGTATATGCAACCAAACTGCAATTAACTATCCAGAAATGATCAGAACCCCAAACTAAACTTAAATATGAGTCTACATCTTGTTAAATATGCATGTGTGATGAGATTTTTGTAAGTTTTAGTTCGAGCAAACCGTGAGGTCTAGTGGACGATTCTGAGTGTTCCAAGGCTTGAAACTGATTGGAATATATTCAATGATGCTTAAGGATTGTATTTGAGTGTTTAGTTTGAACTGAAACAAGCTAGAAATTAAAATTCGAATTTTAAATTTCTTTGAAAAATTCAAGTTGATACAAGTATGTTACAAGCAAGGCTTAGGTTCTGAATTCGTGTCTCCTCTATTACTGAAGTGTGCTAGCCCTTATATAAGCAAAGAAGTGCTTAGAAACTAAGCTAAAAGCATTAAGTGCTTTTGTTGAATTTTTGAATTTTTAAATATATGTAGCTTTGAATTCAAGCCACCATAGCTTGAATTTTCCACACCTCTTCTACTGTACTTCCTTGGCTGCAGAATATTGAATGATCTTTGATGAGCCATGCTTAGAAACCAAGCTACATATTATCCTTCCATTTCCTTTTTTAATTTAATCTTAAATATGATAAAATTAAACCAAAAAAGGAACAAAAATGATGTGGTCTTTGTCTTGGTCGTGGGAGGCCCTTCTCATTATGGGAAACATGTTTGGATTATGGAAATTAGGCCCCATTTGGAAAAAACACATTTTTGATCAATGTTGATTTCATGCATTTTCCCAAAATTTAGCCAACTTCAACAAGGTGTAAATCCCTCAATTTTTATCATATGAAGGAGTTCTTGCACTTTTTGGAAACCTCAAAGAGTCCTCTAACCAATGTCTTTGGTCTCATGTCAAAATAAATTTCCATTATCCTTGTGTGTCCTTTTGAAAAAAGAGACTTTTTGTTGACTTTGAAAATGACCTGTAATGTCTTGATTCATATTTTCAAATGATGAATCTAATGACCATGGGAGCAATTTAATTTGAAAGATAATTGAATTTCCTTCAAAATGAGCTTTGGTTTGAATTTTTTGGATGAAGGATGAGAGAGTTATGACCAGTCAAAGTTCAGTTGACTTTTTAAGAGAAAACCCTAATTTTTAAACTTAGGGTTTTGTTGATTTTTTATCTTTCGTTGATGAATTATGATCATCCAATTATTAAATGATGAATCCTTTGACAAAATATGGATGTTGACAAAAAATTTCATTTTTGACTGTCTGTTGACTTTTTTGGTCAAACGGGTCGTCTGTTGACTGTTTGAGCTGCCTACGGTGCGTCCGAGCGAATTGAAGTTTGAAAATTTGTATGATGGTACTTTGAGATATATGGAGGTCCATGAAATCCATTTGAGGTCTCAAAAACTTGTTCTCCTGAAAAAAACAATAAACCCTAGTTAGGGACTGTTTGTGTAGGAGACAGTTAAGCGTACCTGATTTTTGTGCAGTGCTGAGTCTCTGCTAATCATGTGATATTCAGAAGACTTCTAGGACAAAAATCTTGGAATTTTGAAATTCAAAAGTCTGATTTGATTGAAGGTACAAAACACGGAGAATTGCACTGTCAGCGGTTTGACTGTCAACTGACTGTTTAGGCATGTAGCAGTTAAAGTGAAAATTCAACAATCAAAGTTAATATTTTTGTTTTTTTTTTATTGTTTTTGATTATGTTAATGGTGAAAATTTCTTTACATGACTTGTTAGAAAAAACACAGACATAGTAAATAATAAATACTGTATGCGAGCAAAATTACCGATAATAACCCTGAAAATCATTTAATGCACAGAAAAATAAATATTTAACTGGCAAAAAACACACAAAATATTATCTGGATAATAAAACAACAGTATGACAAATAGTACGATATTTAATACTGACAGTACAAATATTACATACTATAATGAACAGTACGACGAGTAAACGGTACGTTAAGAAATAAGAGATACAACAAACTTTAAGAATGACGATTAATAACCCATGCTACAAAAAATAACATGTAGATGATTGGGAGTGTAAGCATCCCAGATCCACATTTTCAGGACTATGTAGACAGAAGAAGGACATGATTACCACCACGACGGCGATGACCATAAGAAAACACGTTTCCATCCGCTTCGCCATTTTTGTCGGGGAAAAAGAGAGAATGATTTATGAAGTAGAAATTTGAGAGATGAGTTAGAATTTTATGTGAGATTTTATGGAAAAAATGAGAGGTATTTATAGAATGAAAAGAAGGATAGAGACGTTGGGGAATGAAGTGATTCCGTACAAAAGGAAAATTTGAGTGGAAGTAGGATTTGAAAGAAAGTGTATGATAGTGTTGGAAAAAAGAGAGATGTATAGAATAAAGTTAAGATTTGATTTTTTGAAAGAAAGAGATTTGAAAAGAAAGGAAAATATTTTGAAAATAATGAAATATAGTACAAAAATTAGTGGGAAACAAAAAATTAATAATAATTTACTTGTTACCAGTACAGTCTAAATCCCCGGACCCTGCGCCTGCAAAAGATTTATCTCTGTACCAATTGTGTCAGTACTATTTATCTGTAAATAAATTTCAAATAAATAGCGTGTGTGAAGTGATAAACAGTAATTGGTGTTTGCGTAAGAATAAACTCAACAGCGAGCCAAAATACCGTATAAGAAAAATTCTAAAAACCAAGTATTCATAAATCAGGTTATAAAAATCCAAGATTATATGAAACTCTTAATTCTTAGATTGAAGTTTCCTTGAAAAAAGATGCGGGCAAATTTTGGGGTATAACAGTTGCCCCTATTCAATCTTCTTAAACCTGAAGAGATTGTTTGAAATCTGAAGGTAGAAGATGATTGAATATATTATATGCCCTAAAAATTTGCACTTACCTCCACCGGAAGTGATGTTGGAATTTGTCTTTGAATGTTGTCTGAGAAATGCTGTTGGCAGATCGAAACATTACCTGAGATGGGCCTTCAGATGCCATCTGGCAATTGTGTTGATGGTTTGTTCATCAGAATGAATCCATTGATTATATCTTGATGAAGGATTTGAAAGTCTTTGCGTTGACTGTTTCGGAGCCGTCCGAGGTTACCGCTTTAAGTTTAGGAGGATGATCGTTACGGAACTGTCCAAAGTTTTTCCGCTTTAGATTTTGAAAGTTGATCGTTATGGAACCGTCTGAGGTATCAGCTTTAGATCTTCGATGGTAGATCGTTCTGGAACCGTCTGAGGTATCAGCTTTAGATCTTCGATGGTAGATCGTTCTGGAACCGTCTAAGGTATCAGCTTTAGATCTTCGATGGTAGATCGTTCTGGAACCGTCCGAGGTATCAGCTTTAGATCTTCGATGGTAGATTGTTCTGGAACCGTTTGAGGTATCAGCTTTAGATCTTCGATGGTAGATCGTTCTGGAACCGTCTGAGGTATCATCTTTAGATCTTCGATGGTAGATCGTTCTGGAACCGTCTGAGGTATCAACTTAGATCTATGTTGCTTATTTTTTGAATTGATAGGTGATTTTGAAGGAGAGATCTCTTCAGAATGAATCTTCGGCTTGATTATATCTGAGAGAACTGCTTGTCTGAATAGAATTCAGGGGAACACTGCATGTGATTGAGAATATCTTTGTTGAAGCTATCCGTCTGCCTAAAAAAAATCAAGTTAGTGATATGCAATGTTTATGATGTATGTAATGTATGCGTTTTTTGAACTAAAGGAGAAATATGCATGTTATGTTGTGTATGAATATGTGTATGATGTATGATGTATGATGTATGATGTATGATGTATCAAGCTTCTCGTTGGGAAAATAAATCCCTGCTAGCCATTTGGAAATGAAGGCATTGTGATCATTGATGATTTTTCGTCTTGTTTGAGTACCCTCGGCTAGGAACCTTCTTTGAGAATCATGGTGCTCTGTTGAAGGATCTTTGACTACCGCTCGGGGATGAAAAGTAATTTGATAGTTCTGATTTTGATGCCCTTTTAAAGTGGGAATGAGGAAGATGCATAATCCTCCGATGCCCTATTTGACCAAGTCCTGGCATGGAGATCACACCTTCTGGGGATAGTAATCTGGAACAGCCCTGCTGGGGAATAAGATTTCTCGAATCACTTTGTTTAGAAAGAAAAATCTTTTCGAGGAATTTGCTGAGAAATGCATCTCTGTTAGGGATTTTTCTTCTGACGCTGGTGTCATACCCCAAATTTGTCCTACCCTACTCATATGGCTTATGGTTCATGTACATACATCACTTAGGTCATAACTCACATTCATGCAGTCGTATCATTGGTACTATTCAAAAGGCTAGCAAAGAAAGAGCTCTATTGCAAAGAAGTTTGATCGGAGAACAAGGAAGACTGAGGTATAATCATGTGGCTCTATGTTCATTGAAGTCCTCCTAGATTGGGGTGTCTCTCTGCTTCGAATCAGGACATTGATTGAAGAGTGCAAGCTTGCAAATCATCTGGTTCGTTAAATCAGGGTTTCTTTGACCAAAGTCAACCAGTTGACTTTCTGGTCAACATTTAATCGGGAATGGCTCCTATGTGTGGAAAACTTCTCATGCTGACCTTGTGGAGGGGTTTGTTTGACTGGATTCGATTGGAAGAGGTTTAATCGGGAATTTCATCAATAGTCGGAAAAATCGGAACAGTTGACTTTTGGGTCAGAATCAGAGGAATTATTCAAATATTGACTTTTGGTGGAAAATCGGGCAAGAAAAGTCAAAGAATGGATAAAATCGGGAGTTTGACAAAAAGCTGCCAAAAATAGAAAAAATGACAAAAAAGGCAATTTTCAACACTTAAAAAAATTTTGGGTGTTTCGAATCTTGTTGGGCACTCCACTTCAGCACTGAATTACACGTGGCAAACTGCATTTTTCGGAGAAATTTCCAACATCAAAGTTCTTCCTCTCATGGAGGAGAACAACTTTGTAGTTGGACACTTTTTTATTTGAAGCTTGTATGAAGAGTTGAAGTGGTGTGGAGTTTCTGGAAACTCATTTAAATCAAGGCACAATCCAGGTCACAAGGCAGGTCATGACCCGGCATTTTAACAAACACATGGCGTGCCAAATCTCCAGCCATTTTTAGAGCTCTACAGAAGTGCTATGAATGCAAACTTGGTATCAATCTCTTCCTTGCCATCTCCTCTATCCATTGAAACAAGAATTGGGACAATTGGACAAATATTGAGTGAGATACAAGCCTTCAAAGTGGTGCCCCAACCCTGACCAAACTCTGCAGGCAGCCATGACACAGAATTCTGGGCACGCAACGCATTTCAGCAAACACGTGGCGGGTCAAATGTCAAGGCCTCTTTCTCCCTCCACAAGTCTCTATCTTAAACAAGCCCAGTTCTAAACTATTCTTTGCCATGTCCTCTATCCAATGACACCAGTACCACTGATTTTGGACATGTATTGATCGAGATAGAGAGGCTCAAAGTACCACCCTCGCAGAGTCACAATTTGGCCATACGCACGGGACTGCATGCTGCTGGGCGTGTGCAGTGATGGTTGCATGAGTTCAAGGCCATTTTTCTCATATTTCTAAGCCTTATCCTGAGATATTTTCAACACCAATCTTGTTCTATCCCATGCCCTCTTTGATATGACACCATTCTTGCATCATTTGACCACCCATGGCTTGAGATATAAGTGTCTAAAGTGAGCACCATAGCATGAAGAAAAAGAGCAAATGCAACATACAACACAAGTTAGAGTCCCACATTGAAAAAATGAAAAAAGGTGATGGTGCAAGTCCCACATTGGAGAAATGGAAAAGGTGTGTTGCAAACTACATTTTTCAAGTCCCACATTCAAGAATCCAAATCACAATCCAATCATTGGCAATATAAATAGAAG
Source organism: Vicia villosa (assembly GCF_029867415.1). NCBI lineage: Eukaryota > Viridiplantae > Streptophyta > Magnoliopsida > Fabales > Fabaceae > Vicia > Vicia villosa. The sequence continues at coordinate 94,725,789 of NC_081183.1, read as the reverse complement.
CACATACATTCACATAAAAGGAGAAAAAAAAAGAGAGGAACAACTTGAGTCTCCCTTGCTTAAGGGTGCCACTTGAAACGTTCAAACTCTACTCTCTCTCCTCCCTCACCAAACTAGGTAATAAAAATAGTTTTTTTTCTTTTATTCTCTTTGATTGATTAATTGTTTTTTTTCTTTTAGATAAAAAATAATAAAAATAATTTTCCTACCAACTAGTTTTCTTCAAATTAGTATCCCTTGCATGAAATAAAAATGAGATAGTTCATGAATATATTTTCACAAATAGTTTAGATTTAATTTTCTTTCTTTGTGAATATTTTCCATATATGTGAAATGTCTAAAATGCCCTTGATCTTTAATATTGTTTTTTCTCCATTTAATTGCTTTTTCCTCCCTATTTTTCCCTTAGAATATCCTTACAACAACATAGAATGTAGTAATTAGGACTAGTTCCCTTTTGCATTCCTTTTTCTTTCAACTTCAAAACACTTAACAACTACTTGAATTAAATCCCATAAAAAATACAAAGAAAATACTTAAAATACTAATAATCAAAGTGAAAATTCTTAAAAAGGGAATGGAAGCTTGAACATCCCTTGCTTAAGGGAATGTTCGAGTGCTTGGATCTCCCTTGCTTAAGGGTCCCATTCAGGCGTAAGTTCCCAATTTCTAAAAAACACAAACCATAGAGCAACTCGAGTCTCCCTTGCTTAAGGGTGCCACTTGAACGCTCAAACTCTCTTCTCTATCTCGCCTCCGAGGCCTTCTTTAATCGGACACGTTATTTCCGCTCCATTCCCAACTTAAGACTCCAGAGGTCGAGCAGCGGAGTGCGAATGTAACTTCGTCCACTAAAAAACACAAAAACAAACAAAAACTATTGAGCCGAACTACGGCGCTCTAATTCCTGAAAAGGATACGTAGGCATTAGGTCGCGGGGCCTAAGCGAGCACAACTATTTATAAACCTTATTTTCCCCGTGTTTCTTTTCTTTCATTTGCATGCATTTCCTTTAGTAATTAAGCTTTAGATAGCAACAAACATAGGTGGATACCATCGAGTACGATGGGCGTGAGGGGTGCTAGCACCTTCCCCTCGCGTAACCGACTTCCGTACCCTACCTCTGGTCGAAAGACCCCGTTCTTATTCGTTCTAGGTTTTCTGATATTCCTTTCCCTCTTTGGGATAAATATATTGGTGGCGACTCTGTCCATTTTCGCGAGCGTGCGACAGCTGGCGACTCTGCTGGGGACCTAAGCGAGTCGATCCTAGCCTTCGTTTGTTTGTCTGTTTATTGGGTGTGCTTATATATTGTTTATGCTTCGCTTCATTTATTTTATGCTTGCATATCATGTCTATTTACTGCTTGCATATCATGTTTATTTTCTCGCATTCTGGACTATATTATGGGCCCCCGTAGGGGCCACATATTTTTCTGCTTTGTTTTGCAGGTGGGGGGTTTTTGCGAGGTAAAAGGCCCACTACCCAGGCCAGTGACACATAGGATTAGTGTGGATGCTCATGTTGACTCCCGTGGCCCTTGCTACGAGTGAGTTCAACATGGGGTACCACAAGTGGGCGAGGTTCTTTCATGGAACACTGTGTCTGGCACGCTTGTTGCCTCAAACACTTTGTATCCCATGGGAACTGTAGACCCTGGTGACCATTAGGGACCACTTGTCCGTGTCTAGACTACATACCCGTGAGATTGGGATGGGACAGGAAACTTAACCTTCATCATACCCGGATTTCTGTTATTCAACAAAAGACGTCGAACCTTTGATCTTGGGACGTTTGACTTATACAGAAGTTCTACATCAGTTATCTAGCAACGTCGAACCTCTGAATCTGGAGGGTCGACCATATCTTGTTGGCCATGAGAAGTTGTTGTCCAAGAAGCCTTGATCCTTGATCCTAATACATTTGCATCTTCATTAACATCTTTGCATTCATGCATATGCATTCATGGTTACCAAGACTCTTACCTCTTTCTCTCCATCAGATCAGTCAAGACGATTCCTCCACACCGATATCTGACAAGAGCTCACAGAAGAAGAATCATGGAGAATTACGAACAAGATCAAGCTGCCATTAGAGAAGAGATGGATCAAATGAAAACTAAGGTCGATGCTATCCTGGAAGCTATCCAAGCCTTGCGAACTGAAAGGGTTCCTGCTACACAAGAGATTCCCGTTGTTGGTAACCAAGCTGCTGCTAGCCAACTTGAGGTCGTTCCACCTTCTTCTACTCCATTTGAGTTCCAAGCAAGGACTAATGCTACTCTTGGGATGCCATTCAACTTCATGACTGTTGATACCCTTGGAGCTCCAAACCAAGGTGGGACTATACCCGTGACTTCTGGAGCAATGACTATGGCTGATCCCGTCTTCCCATTCCCTATGCCACCTTCTCAAACAGAGATTCCTATTCCTGCTTTCTGTGGTACTCGTTCTGCTAATCCAGAAATGCAAACAATACCAACTGCTGAAAGAGCTCGACCCGTTGAGAAATCTGCTGAGAAGTACAAAATCCTTGAGGAAAGAATTCGAGCCATTGAAGGATTTAGTGCCTATGGGATGGATGCTGAGGATATGTGTCTAGTTCCTAATCTGGTTGTCCCTCCTAAGTTCAAGACTCCCGACTTCCAGAAGTACAAGGGTTTGAGCTGTCCGAAGAGCCATATCATCATGTATTGTCGTAAGATGGCTTCTCACATCCACAACGACTCATTGCTCATTCACTGCTTCCAAGATAGCTTATCTGGGGCATCTCTGAACTGGTATATGAATCTGGAGCGTAATAGAATCCGATCTTGGAAGGATTTGTCTGATGCTTTCCTCAAGCAATATCAGTATAACATTGACATGGCACCGACTAGGTTGCAACTTCAAAATCAAGTGCAAAGGACCAATGAGACATTCAAAGAGTATGCTCAAAGGTGGAGAGAAATGGCTGCTCAAGTGAATCCACCACTTTCTGAATCCGAACTGGTTGACATGTTCATGAACACTCTTCAAGGACATTACTATGAGAGAATGGTTGGTAGTGTTTCTTCTGGTTTCTCCGATCTAGTCAGGATTGGTGAAAGAATTGAGAATGGTTTGAAAATTGGTAAGATCCAGAATCCCGCCAATGCTGCTGCTGCAAACCAATATGGGTACAAGAAACCTCAGGGTAACTTTGTCAAGAAGAAAGAAGGCGAGACCAGTGCCACCTATGCTCAAGATCAAGCTCCTTGCTATCAAGTGGCCGCCACCGCCCCTCAAGCTTATGTGGCACCTGTTGGTCAACAACCTTGGGTCCCTTATCAACAATATGTCCAACAACAACAACAAGGTTTCCAACAACAAGGTTATCAGCAGAGACAAGGTCAACAGAGGCAGAATAGGCCTAAAAGGGTGTATGATCGTGTACCAATGACCTATAGCCAACTTCTCGCCGCCTTGCTTGATCAAAAACTGATTCAATTAGCTGAAGCGAGGCCTCCTCCTGATCCTCTCCCTCCAAATTACAAGATTAATGCCAAGTGTGAATTCCACTCTGGAGGATCTGGTCACACCACTGAAGAGTGCAGAGTTCTCAAAGACAAGGTTCAGGATCTGCTTGATGCAAAGGAGATTACATTCACACCTGCGGCACCTAATGTGGTCAACAATCCCATGCCACCTCACAATGGAGCTTCCACCAGTGGAACATGAAGACTTTTATGTTTGTCAGAAAACATTTCATTTGCATTAGAATAAGGCCAAACTTGCCATTGTATAGATTTCTTTAGTATTTTCAATTGTACTACTTTTGTTGTTATCAAGTACTATCCATTGTAAGAAACTCATTCTGTTTGAATAAATAAAAATGTAATATACATGTTTTTCTCAAATCATTTCATCTTTGTCATTATGTTCATTGATACTTCACTCATTTGTCTTAAGCAACTAAAAAAGGAGAATGATGAAAATCAAAAACACATGAATCACTAATTGTATGCCTTTGGAACAAGATCCTGCTGACGATGTACAGGCATTGTTTCCATTCCTAAACACCGGAGTTATATGGAAGTGAAACCCTCGTCAACCCCTTTGAGCCTAAGGAGTAGTAGTTTCTTTTCAAAAATACAAAACCCTCAATCTTAACCAGGGGCAGGTAGTCTTCAGTTAGTGCGATCGAGCGCTCATCTTTCAGATATTCCATCAGAGGATCAATCATATCTCACAAAAAAGAGCACAATCCACAATGGATGTCTCCTATTCACTAAGAAGAGGGCAGTCACAGCCTTTTCATCAAGTCAATCACAAAAGTCATACAACTTGTTCCCGAACGAGGCAAAAGAGAATGAAGAAAAAAGTATTGAATCATGATCAAAAAATAAAGAAGCAATAGCCCGCTAAGTCAAAAAGAAAAGCTTTGAAGCAAATGACTTAGGCAAAATTGGGGCATATCCCGCTGGACAACAAAAATCAAAGTCAAAAGAAACTTTTTGTCCAGGCAAAAGTTAGGGAAAGCAAAAGTCAAAAGCAAAAGAAGAATCCTCCGAGGGACAAGTTGTTATAATCATTAACGAAAGTACCAAAAGGTGGCTGCCACCTCCGTCAAAGCCATAAAAGATCCTCATCCATCACAATCCTTCCTGAAAGGTGAATACTCGTGTCAAGCTAGCTGAATGTAGGACTGGAGAACATCACGAAGAAGGGGTGGGTTAAGTAGAACTTGAGCCTTTATCCTTTGTTTCTTAAACCGTGAACCCGACCACGTTACAACCCTCAAAAGTCCTAATTGAGGCATGGTTCGTTCCGAGAGCATACAAACTATAAATCATGTCAAAACTGACTCCTAATGTTGCTGTGTCACTTGTGTTAGTATCAATACAACATTTTGACAAATAAAACTTTTCTTTTGAGATTAACATGTGCATTACATTCTCATTATCATTTTCAAAATAGAATTGTCTCTAACTTGAGAATAAGTGCTTGATACCAAGGAAAGTTCAACATTGAAATTCCATCAAGTAATCTTACAAAGGCAAAGGTTGGCCATCCACTGAGCAAGTACCTGAAGTATCCATCTGGTGGAAGAGTTCCTTTCAATCTGGGGCATTCATTTCATGATCAACACTGGGGCAGGCCATTACAAATCTCCATGATTCAAGCATATCAAAGTTATATCTCAAGAGATCCTGCAAGCTGGGGGCAAGCTAGTAACAATTCATCTCTTCATCCTCAAGCAAGTGTCAGATATCGAGATAAGTGTCGAGGAGTCAAGCCACACTTCACCTTCACAAGTTCTATCCTTCAAGCAAGGACCTTTCCACAAAGGCATCCTCCATCCACTTATATCCTGGAAACAATCATTCCATTCATGATCATATATTCATCATACATATCATCGCATTCTCATTATCATTTCTCCCACATGATCCAATCATCAATAAAGCAGGGACATCCACCCTACCTTGATTCTCAAGCAGAGTTTCAGAACTCCACCTGATCTATTCCACATCAAAGCACAAACCCTGATCAATTAGTACACTGCATATAGAATTCATTGCATTGCATCTCCAGAAGTGCATAAAATAAATCAAACATTTGCATATGAAGTATAAGCCAAGTTACTCATCAGGTGAGGTCCCTACAAAGCATTCAACTGATATTACATTAGATCACTCAGAGTTACCATTGTGGTGTCATCTTCCAAAGTCAATCATGTTCATCTTTCTTCAACCCAGAGTTAATGTTTTTATGTTCAACTCAGAGTTGATTTTCCTTTCATCTTTTAACCCCGAGTTAATTATCTTTTCCCACTCACCCAGAGTTGACGGTCTTCCTTTATTCAACCCAGAGTTGACCCTTACCTTTTCCCCACTCACCCAGAGTTGACGGTCACCTTTTATTCAACCCAGAGTTGATGTTTGTCTTTTATTCAACCCAGAGTTGATGCTTATCTTTTTCCCACTCAACCCAGAGTTGATGGTTGTCTTGTTTCTTTCCCACTCACTCAGAGTTGACGGTCACCTTTTATTCAACCCAGAGTTGATGTTTGTCTTTTATTCAACCCAGAGTTGATGCTTATCTTTTTCCCACTCAACCCAGAGTTGATGGTTGTCTTGTTTCTTTCCCTCTCACCCAGAGTTGACGGATATTTCTTCTTGTTTCTTTTCCCACTCAACCCAGAGTTGACGGTTATCTTTTACTCAACCCAGAGTTGACCCTTCTCTTTTTTCCACTCAACCCAGAGTTGATGGTTGTCTTCTTGTCTTTTTCCCACTCAACCCAGAGTTGAATTCCACTTCATTCCTAACCCAGGGTTACTTCGTTCGATCCAGAATTGACGCAGTTTTCCTTAGTGGATTTGACATCATCTTATCCCCAGTGGATCACATCTCATCATAAGACAAATTTTCAGGTTTACTTGGTATTTAATCTTCTTCTACCTTGAATGCTTGAAAGGCTAGCGCCAATCTCGCTCTCAGGTTTAAGACGATTAAATAGGGGCAGCTGTCATACCCCAAATTTGTCCTACCCTACTCATATGGCTTATGGTTCATGTACATACATCACTTAGGTCATAACTCACATTCATGCAGTCGTATCATTGGTACTATTCAAAAGGCTAGCAAAGAAAGAGCTCTATTGCAAAGAAGTTTGATCGTAGAACAAGGAAGACTGAGGTATAATCATGTGGCTCTATGTTCATTGAAGTCCTCCTAGATTGGGGTGTCTCTCTGCTTCGAATCAGGACATTGATTGAAGAGTGCAAGCTTGCAAATCATCTGGTTCGTTAAATCAGGGTTTCTTTGACCAAAGTCAACCAGTTGACTTTCTGTTCAACATTTAATCGGGAATGGCTCCTATGTGTGGAAAACTTCTCATGCTGACCTTGTGGAGGGGTTTGTTTGACTGGATTCGATTGGAAGAGGTTTAATCGGGAATTTCATCAATAGTCGGAAAAATCGGAACAGTTGACTTTTGGGTTAGAATCAGAGGAATTATTCAAATATTGACTTTTGGTGGAAAATCGGGCAAGAAAAGTCAAAGAATGGATAAAATCGGGAGTTTGACAAAAAGCTGCCAAAAATAGAAAAAATGACAAAAAAGGCAATTTTCAACACTTAGAAAAATTTTGGGTGTTTCGAATCTTGTTGGGCAGTCCACTTCAGCACTGAATTACACGTGGCAAACGGCATTTTTCGGAGAAATTTCCAACATCAAAGTTCTTCCTCTCATGGAGGAGAACAACTTTGTAGTTGGACACTTTTTTATTTGAAGCTTGTATGAAGAGTTGAAGTGGTGTGGAGTTTCTGAAAACTCATTTAAATCAAGGCACAATCCAGGTCACAAGGCAGGTCATGACCCGGCATTTTAACAAACACATGGCGTGCCAAATCTCCAGCCATTTTTAGAGCTCTACAGAAGTGCTATGAATGCAAACTTGGTATCAATCTCTTCCTTGCCATATCCTATATCCATTGAAACAAGAATTGGGACAATTGGACAAATATTGAGTGAGATACAAGCCTTCAAAGTGGTGCCCCAACCCTGACCAAACTCTGCAGGCAGCCATGACACAGAATTCTGGGCACGCAACGCATTTCAGCAAACACGTGGCGGGCCAAATGTCAAGGCCTCTTTCTCCCTCCACAAGTCTCTATCTTAAACAAGCCTAGTTCTAAACTATTCTTTGCCATGTCCTCTATCCAATGAGAGCAGTATCACTGATTTTGGACATGTATTGATCGAGATAGAGAGGCTCAAAGTACCACCCTCGCAGAGTCACAATTTGGCCATACGCACGGGACTGCATGCTGCTGGGCGTGTGCAGTGATGGTTGCATGAGTTCAAGGCCATTTTTCTCATATTTCTAAGCCTTATCCTGAGATATTTTCAACACCAATCTTGTTCTATCCCAAGCCCTCTTTGATATGACAACATTCTTGCATCATTTGACCACCCATGGCTTGAGATATAAGTGTCTAAAGTGAGCACCATAGCATGAAGAAAAAGAGCAATTGCAACATACAACACAAGTTAGAGTCCCACATTGAAAAAATGAAAAAAGGTGATGGTGCAAGTCCCACATTGGAGAAATGGAAAAGGTGTGTTGCAAACTACATTTTTCAAGTCCCACATTCAAGAATCCAAATCACAATCCAATCATTGGCAATATAAATAGAAGCACATACATTCAGATAAAAGGAGAAAAAAAAAGAGAGGAACAACTTGAGTCTCCCTTGCTTAAGGGTGCCACTTGAAACGTTCAAACTCTACTCTCTCTCCTCCCTCACCAAACTAGGTAATAAAAATAGTTTTTTTTCTTTTATTCTCTTTGATTGATTAATTGGTTTTTTTCTTTTAGATAAAAAATAATAAAAATAATTTTCCTGCCAACTAGTTTTCTTCAAATTAGTATCCCTTGCATGAAATAAAAATGAGATAGTTCATGAATATATTTTCACAAATAGTTTAGATTTAATTTTCTTTCTTTGTGAATATTTTCCATATATGTGAAATGTCTAAAATGCCCTTGATCTTTAATATTGTTTTTTCTCCATTTAATTGCTTTTTCCTCCCTATTTTTCCCTTAGAATATCCTTACAACAACATAGAATGTAGTAATTAGGACTAGTTCCCTTTTGCATTCCTTTTTCTTTCAACTTCAAAACACTTAACAACTACTTGAATTAAATCCCATAAAAAATACAAAGAAAATACTTAAAATACTAATAATCAAAGTGAAAATTCTTAAAAAGGGAATGGAAGCTTGAACATCCCTTGCTTAAGGGAATGTTCGAGTGCTTGGATCTCCCTTGCTAAAGGGTCCCATTCAGGCGTAAGTTCCCAATTTCTAAAAAACACAAACCATAGAGCAACTCGAGTCTCCCTTGCTTAAGGGTGCCACTTGAACGCTCAAACTCTCTTCTCTATCTCGCCTCCGAGGCCTTCTTTAATCGGACACGTTATTTCCGCTCCATTCCCAGCTTAAGACTCCAGAGGTCGAGCAGCGGAGTGTGAATGTAACTTCGTCCACTAAAAAACACAAAAACAAACAAAAACTATTTGAAGGATAGAAAAACACTTAGAAAGGGGGGGGGGTTTGAATAAGTGTAGCTTTAAAAACTTGACCGATAAAAATAAATTGCACAGTTATTTTTATCCTGGTTCGTTGTTAACTAAACTACTCCAGTCCACCCCCGCAGAGATGATTTACCTCAACTGAGGATTTAATCCACTAATCGCACGAATTATAATGGTTTTCCACTTAGTCAGCAACTAAGTCTTCCAGAGTCTTCTGATCACACACTGATCACTCCAGGAACAACTGCTAAGATACCCTCTAAGACTTTCTAGAGTCTTCTGATCCACACGATCACTCTAGTTACAACCTGCTTAGATAACCTCTAAGACTTCCTAGAGTATTCTGATCCACACGATCACTCTAGTTCCTTACAACTTAATGTAATCAAATCTAAGAGTATTACAATTGCTTCTTAAAAGCTATAATCACAAACTGTGATATTTCTCTTATCGTTTAAGCTTATTCTCACTAATATATTACAACAGCAATGTAGTGAGCTTTGATGAAGATGAAGATTCTGAGCTTTGATTAGAACAGTGTTTCAGCAAGTTAATATTCACAGAAATTGTGTAAGTTTCGTTAACCTTGCTTCTCATCAGAACTTCATATTTATAGGCGTTGGAGAAGATGACCGTTGAGTGCATTTAATGCTTTGCGTGTTCCGTACAGCATCGCATTTAATGTTATACGCTTTTGTCAACTACCTCGAGCCTTGTTCACGCTGTGTCTACTGACGTTGCCTTTAATAGCTTCTAACGTTCCTTTTGTCAGTCAGCGTAGCCTGCCACTTGTACTTCCTTCGGATCTGATGTTTGTGAATACAACGTTTGAATATCATCAGAGTCAAACAGCTTGGTGCAAAGCATCTTCTGATCTTCTGACCTTGAAGTGCTTCTGTGCGTGATACCATCAGAACTTCAGTGCTTCTGATCTCATGTTCTTCTGATGCTTCCATAGACCCATGTTCTGATTCTGCTTCGACCATCTTCTGATGTCTTGCCAGACCATGTTCTGATGTTGCATGCTGAACCCTTGAGACAAAGCTTCTGAGCGCTGAATTATGCATACTCTTTATATATTTCCTGAAAAGGAAATTGCATTGGATTAGAGTACCATATTATCTTAAGCAAAATTCATATTATTGTTATCATCAAAACTAAGATAATTGATCAGAACAAATCTTGTTCTAACAATCTCCCCCTTTTTGATGATGACAAAAACATATATAAATGATATGAATTTGCGATCAGAAAGAGCAGACAGCAAAAGACAAATTACACAGCTATAGCATAAGCATGTGAATATGTCTCCCCCTGAGATTAACAATCTCCCCCTGAGATAAATAATCTCCCCCTGAAATAAATACTCGAAGAACTTTAATAAAAGACTTCCCTGATTATTTCGGTAGAGACGATCACATAAGCTTCTGTCTTCAGAGAATTCATAGCTTCTGACTTCTGCTTCCATTGGACAGCTTCAGAACTTGAATTTCTTTAGATCCCTAGAACACTCATAGCTTCTGATTCCTGCTTCCATTTAGGACAGCTTCAGAACTTGAATTTCTTTGATCATCAGAACATTCACAACTTCTGATTCCTGCTTCCATCTAGGACAGCTTCAGAACTTGAATTTCTTTGATCTTCAGAACATTCACAGCTTCTGATTTCTGCTTCCATTTAGGACAGCTTCAGAACTTGAGTTTTCTGGATCTTTAGAACATTCACAGCTTCTGATTTCTGCTTCCCTCGGATAGCTTCAGAGCTTTGAATTTCTACCAACATCACTTCATGCTAGATTTGTATCAGAACATTGTTGAATGTACCAGAGCATCATCAGAGCATCTCTACATCCTGAAATGTTACAGAACAAAAACTAAACGACAAAAGTAAGCATGAACGAGTCAGAACATAAAATGTATATTAGAACACATGATATGTATCAGAGCCATATAGGCTAAAATAATGTATCAGAGCAAATAGAATTTTGTCAGAGCAAATAGACAAATATGGATCAAATTCTATTATTAGTGCTTCTGATTCTGAAGCTTGACAGCACTCAGCTTGCTTCAGTTTCCATGAGCTTATTCTTTTTACAGAATAACGCTTCTTATGGTTTTGCTTCTTGTGTTTGCTTTGAAGATTTTCTTCACTTCTTTATACTTGCAAAACACTTAAACCATATAGAACTTGCAGTTCTTGTTAGTGAATGTGTGGGAGCTTTACCCAGCAACTGATAGATTAATCAAATCATTTATCATTTATCTTCTCCCCCTTTTTGTCAAAACATCAAAAAGAATATTTCAAAAGATTCAGATGTATAAAACGACAAATAAAATCACTGGAATGTAAAAACAAAGAAACTTTTCATTGATAATCAAAAGATATTACAAAAGGTTCTTATGTTTAACAAGATGAGAAACATTCCTAGCAAATACATAAAAAGTCATCCCAAGAGGAAATGACTACAAAAATTAAAAACAAAACCCTAGCAAGACACATTCTGTGTCAACCCATCAAGAATCCCTGTGGTCTTCTTGTCTTTCCAGACTAGAACCTCCACTGTAGGAGAGATCCAAGAGACCAAAGAGGAAGAGAGGGACAGTTCACAGACAGAGAACTGCTGTTGCAAACGGGGCTTTCTCTTAACATAGAAGTTAAGAATATCATTCTTAACCTCTTCCCATAACTCAAGAAAGTCTTCTGTCTTTGGGTGAAAGTTGATAACAACATCAAAGAAGAGGTCTGACTTGAGAGGTATTAGGAGAGCCATCCCGAGATATGCATAGATCTGCCGCCTTTGAGTCATAGATCTTCAACAGGCTTAGAGCATGATTAAGAGATCCAGACAAAGGATTCAAGATGAACGCTAGGTTTGAACTAGGATTTTTTAAAGAAAGAAAAACTTTGTTTGAGCAAGAGAAAAAAAAAACAGGAGAGAGAGAGAGAGAAAACTTGATGAGGAATGCAAAGGAACGGAGGATTAAAAAATGAAAAAGTACAATAAAGAAAATGGTGAAAAACAATTAATGTTACATGACAAGACGGGAGAGAGATTTTGACAAAAGATAAGATACGCACAGTTACCTATGGTCGGCGTCCCTTCAACTGCACGCGCGCTTATCCATGAACAGTAAAGACAGGTTTACCATCCGAGATAAAACGTTACAGCTGTTTTGCTTTAAAAGAGGTTCTGAATCAACTTAGACAATGAAACGTTAGTAATAACCGAATCATAATTTCTAAAAGATTTCAATCAGAACTTCTGATTAAAAAATAATCCACTTTCATTTCAGAAGATACTCATACATAAGAACTTCTCATCTTCTCATTCTGGGCATAAATCCATACTGATGTTCTTCAGAATGAACTTAAACCTATCTTCAGCCAGGGGTTTTGTAAAGATATCAGCCCATTGATGGTCTGTATCCACAAAGTTTAAAGATAGAACACCCTTCTGAACATAGTCCCTTATGAAATGATGTTTAATCTCAATATGTTTAGCTTTTGAATGAAGAATAGGATTCTTAGATAAACATATAGCAGAAGTATTATCACAGAATATAGGAATGTTACTCTCATATATCTGATAATCTTCTAGCTGACTCTTCATCCAGAGCATCTGTGTACTGCAACCAGCAGCAGCGACATATTCTGCTTCTGTTGTTGATAGAGCAATAGTTGCTTGCTTCTTGCTATACCAGGAGATCAAATGACTTCCAAGAAATTGGCAACTTCCTGAAGTACTCTTTCTTTCAATTCTGTCTCCAGCATAGTCAGCATCGCAGAATCCTACTAAGTTGTATTCTTTAGATTTTCTGTAAACTAAGCCAACATTAGTAGTACCTTTCAGATACCTTAGAATTCTCTTAACAGCAGTTAAATGAGATTCTCTAGGATCTGATTGGAATCTAGCACACAAACAAACACTGAACAGAATGTCAGGTCTAGAAGCAGTCAAATATAAAAGAGATCCAATCATACCTCTGTATAACTTCTGATCTACCTTCTTACTTACCTCATCCTTACCTAGGATGCATGTTGGATGCATAGGAGTTTTGGCTTCTTTGCAGTCTAGAAGATTAAACTTCTTCAGAAGTTCCTTCACATACTTGGTTTGGTGAACATACGTTCCTTCTGATGTTTGATTTATTTGTATTCCAAGGAAATACTTGAGTTCTCCCATCATGCTCATTTCAAACTCAGCCTGCATAGACTCAGCAAAATCCTTTCCAAGTGTAGCATTAGATGTTCCAAAAATAATATCATCTACATATATTTGACAAATTAAAATATCCCTTTTAAAGGTTTTACAAAAGAGAGTAGTGTCCACTTTTCCTCTAGTGAAACCATTATCCAGAAGGAAAGAACTTAAGCGTTCATACCAAGCTCTGGGAGCTTGTTTCAATCCATACAACGATTTCTTTAGTTTAAAAACATGATTAGGAGACATGGAGTCTTCAAAACCAGGAGGTTGATGGACATAAACTTCTTCATCTATATAACCATTTAAGAAGGCACTCTTAACATCCATCTGATAGAGAGTGATGTTATGTTGAGTGGCAAATGAAATTAATAGACGAATAGATTCTAACCTGGCCACTGGTGCAAAGGTTTCTGTATAGTCAATCCCTTCTTGCTGACTATAACCCTGAGCCACCAGTCTGGCTTTGTTCCTTACTACTTCACCTTTCTCACTGAGCTTGTTTCTGAAGACCCATTTTGTACCGATTATATTGAATCCATCTGGTCTAGGAACAAGATCCCAAACATCATTCCTTGTAAACTGATTCAGTTCTTCTTGCATAGCAATTATCCAGTCTGGATCTTCTAGAGCATGATCAACAGAAGTTGGCTCGATCAAAGATACAAGACCTAATTGACAGTCTGCATTGTTCTTAAGGAATGCTCTTGTTCTGATTGGATCATCCTTCTTTCCAAGAATGACATCTTCTGAATGACCAGAGATGAGTCTGGATGATCTTCTGACAGATGGTTCTTCAGAAATGCTTAGATTCTCCAGAGAAGCTGATACTTGATCTTCAGATTCTTTGCTTCTGAGAAGCTCTGCTTCTGATGCGTTGCTTCTTGGCTCAACAACTTCTGATACATCAATATCACAATCTGCAAAATTATCAAACTGCTTTGGTTTTTCAGAATCAAGCTTATCATCAAACCTGATATTGATTGATTCTTCTACAATCAATGTTTCAGTATTGTATACTCTGTAGCCTTTTGAGCGTTCAGAATATCCAAGAAGGAAACATTTTTGTGCTTTGGAATCAAACTTACCAAGATGATCTTTAGTGTTCAGAATAAAGCATACACATCCAAAAGGATGGAAATATGAAATGTTGGGCTTTATATTCTTCCACAATTCATAAGGAGTCTTATTTAGAATAGGTCTGATAGAGATTCTATTCTGAATATAGCATGCAGTGTTTATTGCTTCTGCCCAGAAATGCTTAGCCATATTGGTTTCATTGATCATGGTTCTGGCCATTTCTTGCAGAGTCCTATTCTTTCGTTCTTCAACTCCATTTTGCTGTGGAGTTCTAGGACAAGAGAAATCATGGGCAATACCATTTTCTTTGAAGAACTCTTCAAAGAATCTGTTCTCAAATTCACCACCATGATCACTTCTAACCTTTATGATTTTACACTCTTTTTCAGATTGAATCTGAATGCAGAAATCAAAGAACACTGAATGAGACTCATCCTTGTGTTTCAAGAATTTTACCCATGTCCAGCGGCTATAATCATCTACGATGACTAATCCATATTTCTTCCCTCTGACAGATGCTGTTTTGACTGGGCCAAACAGATCAATGTGCAAGAGTTCTAATGGCCTTGAGGTAGAAACAACATTCTTGGACTTGAATGCAGGTTTGGAGAACTTGCCCTTCTGACATGCTTCACAAAGAGCATCTGATTTGAATTTCAGATTAGGGAGTCCTCTGACAAGATCCAGTTTGTTAATCTGAGAAATCTTTCTCAAACTAGCATGACCTAATCTTCTGTGCCAGACCCACTGCTCTTCAGAAACAGACATAAGACAAGTCACCTTCTGACTCATAAGATCTTGCAGATCTGTCTTATAAATGTTGTTCTTCCTCTTGCCGGTAAATAGGATTGAGCCATCCTTCTGATTTACAGCCTTGCAAGACTTTTGATTAAAGATTATATCATAACCATTGTCACTCAATTGACTGATAGATAAGAGGTTATGTGTTAATCCTTCTACAAGAAGTACATTTGAAATGGAAGGAGAGTTACCAGACTTTATAGTTCCAGGGCCAATTATCTTGCCCTTCTGATCTCCTCCAAACTTGACTTCTCCTCCAGACTTAAGCACCAGGTCTTGGAACATAGACCTTCTTCCTGTCATGTGTCGTGAGCATCCAGAGTCCAGGTACCACGACATGTTGTGCTTTGTCCTTTTTGCAGCCAAGGATATCTGCAATAGGAATAATCTTATCCTTAGGTACCCACATTTTCTTGGGTCCTTTCTTGTTAGATTTTCTCAAGTTCTGATTGAACTTGGGTTTAACATTGTAAGCAATAGGAGGAACAGCATGATAATTCTTAATGTGAGTTTCATGATATTTCCTAGGTTGTGTCACATGCTTCTTAGTGTGTGTAATGTGAAAACTTTGAGCATGTGAAGTGTGCCTAATATCATGTGAGTGGCCATACTTGAACTGATCATACAATGGCTTGTATGTGATTTTCATCTTATCAACAGGTTCAAGTTTGTATGGGGTTTCACCCTCAAAACCAATGCCAACTCTACTGTTTCCAGACACAGCATATATCATAGAAGCTAGCTGACTTCTGCCAATACTTCTAGATAAGAACTTCCTGAAACTTAAATCATATTCTTTCAGAATATGGTTTAGACTAGGAGTGGATTTTTCTGAATTGGAAGGAGATCCAACATTATTGGATAATTTTAAAACTTTTTCTTTTAATTCAGAATTTTCCAACTCAAGCTTCTTCGTTTCAAATTCAAATAGCTTTTTCAGCTTTTTGTATTTGAGACTAATCTGAGACTTGAATTCCAGAAGTTCTGTTAGACTGGAAACTAACTCATCTCTAGTAAGTTCAGAAAATACCTCTTCAGAATCTGATTCTGATGTAGATTCTGATCCGTCATCTTCTGTCGCCATCAGCGCACAGTTAGCCTGCTCATCTTCAGAGTCTGAATCATCTTCTGACTCATCCCAGGTTGCCATAAGACCTTTCTTCTTATGAAACTTCTTCTTGGGATTTTCTTTCAGAAGTTTTGGACATTCATTCTTGAAGTGTCCAGGCTCATTGCATTCATAGCACATGACCTTCTTCTTGTCAAATCTTCTGTCATCAGAAGATTCTCCACGTTCAAATTTCTTTGAACTTCTGACGCCTCTGAACTTCCTTTGCTTGTTCTTCCAGAGTTGATTTAGCCTTCTGGAGATCAAGGACAGTTCATCTTCTTCTTCAGATTCTGATTCTTCAGGAGCTTCTTCTCTAGCCTGAAAAGCGTTAGTGCATTTCTTGATATTGGATTTTAATGCAATAGACTTACCTTTCTTTTGAGGCTCGTTTGCATCCAGTTCAATTTCATGACTCCTCAGGGCACTGATCAGCTCTTCCAAAGAGACTTCATTTAGATTCTTCGCAATCTTAAATGCAGTCACCATAGGACCCCATCTTCTGGGTAAGCTTCTGATGATCTTCTTTACGTGATCAGCCTTGGTGTATCCCTTGTCAAGAACTCTCAATCCACCAGTAAGAGTTTGAAATCTTGAAAACATCTTTTCAATGTCTTCATCATCCTCCATCTTGAAGGCTTCATACTTCTGGATTAAAGCGAGAGCTTTAGTCTCCTTGACTTGAGCATTTCCTTCATGAGTCATTTTCAAGGACTCATATATGTCATAGGCCGTTTCCCTGTTAGATATCTTCTCATACTCAGCATGAGAGATAGCATTCAGCAAAACAGTTCTGCATTTATGATGATTCCTGAAAAGCTTCTTCTGATCATCACTCATTTCTTGCCTTGTCAGCTTTACGCCACTGGCATTTACCGGATGTTTGTAACCATCCATCAGAAGATCCCATAGATCACCATCTAGACCAAGAAAGTAACTTTCCAGTTTATCTTTCCAGTATTCAAAGTTTTCACCATCAAATACCGGCGGTCTAGTATAACCATTGTTACCGTTGTGTTGCTCAGCAGAGCCAGATGTAGATGTAGACTTTGCAGTTTCATCAGCCATCTTTTACTGAAGCGTTTTTCTCTTCCTGAATCTTTTCTAAACACGGTTAAGTGCTTGCACCTTAGAACCGGCGCTCTGATGCCAATTGAAGGATAGAAAAACACTTAGAAAGGGGGGGGGGGGGTTTGAATAAGTGTAGCTTTAAAAACTTGACCGATAAAAATAAATTGCACAGTTATTTTTATCCTGGTTCGTTGTTAACTAAACTACTCCAGTCCACCCCCGCAGAGATGATTTACCTCAACTGAGGATTTAATCCACTAATCGCACGGATTACAATGGTTTTCCACTTAGTCAGCAACTAAGTCTTCCAGAGTCTTCTGATCACACACTGATCACTCCAGGAACAACTGCTTAGATACCCTCTAAGACTTTCTAGAGTCTTCTGATCCACACGATCACTCTAGTTACAACCTGCTTAGATAACCTCTAAGACTTCCTAGAGTATTCTGATCCACACGATCACTCTAGTTCCTTACAAATTAATGTAATCAAATCTAAGAGTATTACAATTGCTTCTTAAAAGCTATAATCACAAACTGTGATATTTCTCTTATCGTTTAAGCTTATTCTCACTAATATATTACAACAGCAATGTAGTGAGCTTTGATGAAGATGAAGATTCTGAGCTTTGATTAGAACAGTGTTTCAGCAAGTTAATATTCACAGAAATTGTGTAAGTTTCGTTAACCTTGCTTCTCATCAGAACTTCATATTTATAGGCGTTGGAGAAGATGACCGTTGAGTGCATTTAATGCTTTGCGTGTTCCGTACAGCATCGCATTTAATGTTATACGCTTTTGTCAACTACCTCGAGCCTTGTTCACGCTGTGTCTACTGACGTTGCCTTTAATAGCTTCTAACGTTCCTTTTGTCAGTCAGCGTAGCCTGCCACTTGTACTTCCTTCTGATCTGATGTTTGTGAATACAACGTTTGAATATCATCAGAGTCAAACAGCTTGGTGCAAAGCATCTTCTGATCTTCTGACCTTGAAGTGCTTCTGTGCGTGATACCATCAGAACTTCAGTGCTTCTGATCTCATGTTCTTCTGATGCTTCCATAGACCCATGTTCTGATTCTGCTTCGACCATCTTCTGATGTCTTGCCAGACCATGTTCTGATGTTGCATGCTGAACCCTTGAGACAAAGCTTCTGAGCGCTGAATTATGCATACTCTTTATATATTTCCTGAAAAGGAAATTGCATTGGATTAGAGTACCATATTATCTTAAGCAAAATTCATATTATTGTTATCATCAAAACTAAGATAATTGATACACTATTGAGCCGAATTACGGCGCTCTGATTCCTGAAAAGGATACGTAGGCATTAGGTCGCGGGGCCTAAGCGAGCACAACTATTTATAAACCTTATTTTCCCCGTGTTTCTTTTCTTTCATTTGCATGCATTTCCTTTAGTAATTAAGCTTTAGATAGCAACAAACATAGGTGGATACCATCGAGTACGATGGGCGTGAGGGGTGCTAGCACCTTCCCCTCGCGTAACCGACTTCCGTACCCTACCTCTGGTCGAAAGACCCCGTTCTTATTCGTTCTAGGTTTTCTGATATTCCTTTCCCTCTTTGGGATAAATATATTGGTGGCGACTCTGTCCATTTTCGCGAGCGTGCGACAGCTGGCGACTCTGCTGGGGACCTAAGCGAGTCGATCCTAGCCTTCGTTTGTTTGTCTGTTTATTGGGTGTGCTTATATATTGTTTATGCTTCGCTTCATTTATTTTATGCTTGCATATCATGTCTATTTACTGCTTGCATATCATGTTTATTTTCTCGCATTCTGGACTATATTATGGGCCCCCGTAGGGGCCACATATTTTTCTGCTTTGTTTTGCAGGTGGGGGGTTTTTGCGAGGTAAAAGGCCCACTACCCAGGCCAGTGACACATAGGATTAGTGTGGATGCTCATGTTGACTCCCGTGGCCCTTGCTACGAGTGAGTTCAACATGGGGTACCACAAGTGGGCGAGGTTCTTTCATGGAACACTGTGTCTGGCACGCTTGTTGCCTCAAACACTTTGTATCCCATGGGAACTGTAGACCCTGGTGACCATTAGGGACCACTTGTCCGTGTCTAGACTACATACCCGTGAGATTGGGATGGGACAGGAAACTTAACCTTCATCATACCCGGATTTCTGTTATTCAACAAAAGACGTCGAACCTTTGATCTTGGGACGTTTGACTTATACAGAAGTTCTACATCAGTTATCTAGCAACGTCGAACCTCTGAATCTGGAGGGTCGACCATATCTTATTGGCCATGAGAAGTTGTTGTCCAAGAAGCCTTGATCCTTGATCCTAATACATTTGCATCTTCATTAACATCTTTGCATTCATGCATATGCATTCATGGTTACCAAGACTCTTACCTCTTTCTCTCCATCAGATCAGTCAAGACGATTCCTCCACACCGATATCTGACAAGAGCTCACAGAAGAAGAATCATGGAGAATTACGAACAAGATCAAGCTGCCATTAGAGAAGAGATGGATCAAATGAAAACTAAGGTCGATGCTATCCTGGAAGCTATCCAAGCCTTGCGAACTGAAAGGGTTCCTGCTACACAAGAGATTCCCGTTGTTGGTAACCAAGCTGCTGCTAGCCAACTTGAGGTCGTTCCACCTTCTTCTACTCCATTTGAGTTCCAAGCAAGGACTAATGCTACTCTTGGGATGCCATTCAACTTCATGACTGTTGATACCCTTGGAGCTCCAAACCAAGGTGGGACTATACCCGTGACTTCTGGAGCAATGACTATGGCTGATCCCGTCTTCCCATTCCCTATGCCACCTTCTCAAACAGAGATTCCTATTCCTGCTTTTTGTGGTACTCGTTCTGCTAATCCAGAAACGCAAACAATACCAACTGCTGAAAGAGCTCGACCCGTTGAGAAATCTGCTGAGAAGTACAAAATCCTTGAGGAAAGAATTCGAGCCATTGAAGGATTTAGTGCCTATGGGATGGATGCTGAGGATATGTGTCTAGTTCCTAATCTGGTTGTCCCTCCTAAGTTCAAGACTCCCGACTTCCAGAAGTACAAGGGTTTGAGCTGTCCGAAGAGCCATATCATCATGTATTGTCGTAAGATGGCTTCTCACATCCACAACGACTCATTGCTCATTCACTGCTTCCAAGATAGCTTATCTGGGGCATCTCTGAACTGGTATATGAATTTGGAGCGTAATAGAATCCGATCTTGGAAGGATTTGTCTGATGCTTTCCTCAAGCAATATTAGTATAACATTGACATGGCACCGACTAGGTTGCAACTTCAAAATCAAGTGCAAAGGACCAATGAGACATTCAAAGAGTATGCTCAAAGGTGGAGAGAAATGGCTGCTCAAGTGAATCCACCACTTTCTGAATCCGAACTGGTTGACATGTTCATGAACACTCTTCAAGGACATTACTATGAGAGAATGGTTGGTAGTGTTTCTTCTGGTTTCTCCGATCTAGTCAGGATTGGTGAAAGAATTGAGAATGGTTTGAAAATTGGTAAGATCCAGAATCCCGCCAATGCTGCTGCTGCAAACCAATATGGGTACAAGAAACCTCAGGGTAACTTTGTCAAGAAGAAAGAAGGCGAGACCAGTGCCACCTATGCTCAAGATCAAGCTCCTTGCTATCAAGTGGCCGCCACCGCCCCTCAAGCTTATGTGGCACCTGTTGGTCAACAACCTTGGGTCCCTTATCAACAATATGTCCAACAACAACAACAAGGTTTCCAACAACAAGGTTATCAGCAGAGACAAGGTCAACAGAGGCAGAATAGGCCTAAAAGGGTGTATGATCGTGTACCAATGACCTATAGCCAACTTCTCGCCGCCTTGCTTGATCAAAAACTGATTCAATTAGCTGAAGCGAGGCCTCCTCCTCCTGATCCTCTCCCTCCAAATTACATGATTAATGCCAAGTGTGAATTCCACTCTGGAGGATCTGGTCACACCACTGAAGAGTGCAGAGTTCTCAAAGACAAGGTTCAGGATCTGCTTGATGCAAAGGAGATTACATTCACACCTGCGGCACCTAATGTGGTCAACAATCCCATGCCACCTCACAATGGAGCTTCCACCAGTGGAACATGAAGACTTTTATGTTTGTCAGAAAACATTTCATTTGCATTAGAATAAGGCCAAACTTGCCATTGTATAGATTTCTTTAGTATTTTCAATTGTACTACTTTTGTTGTTATCAAGTACTATCCATTGTAAGAAACTCATTCTGTTTGAATAAATAAAAATGTAATATACATGTTTTTCTCAAATCATTTCATCTTTGTCATTATGTTCATTGATACTTCACTCATTTGTCTTAAGCAACTAAAAAAGGAGAATGATGAAAATCAAAAACACATGAATCACTAATTGTATGCCTTTGGAACAAGATCCTGCTGACGATGTACAGGCATTGTTTCCATTCCTAAACACCGGAGTTATATGGAAGTGAAACCCTCGTCAACCCCTTTGAGCCTAAGGAGTAGTAGTTTCTTTTCAAAAATACAAAACCCTCAATCTTAACCAGGGGCAGGTAGTCTTCAGTTAGTGCGACCGAGCGCTCATCTTTCAGATATTCCATCAGAGGATCAATCATATCTCACAAAAAAGAGCACAATCCACAATGGATGTCTCCTATTCACT
The DNA here is from genome assembly GCF_029867415.1 of Vicia villosa. Classification (NCBI taxonomy): domain Eukaryota; kingdom Viridiplantae; phylum Streptophyta; class Magnoliopsida; order Fabales; family Fabaceae; genus Vicia; species Vicia villosa. The sequence continues at coordinate 94,703,810 of NC_081183.1, read as the reverse complement.
AAGAAGAGGGCAGTCACAGCCTTTTCATCAAGTCAATCACAAAAGTCATACAACTTGTTCCCGAACGAGGCAAAAGAGAATGAAGAAAAAAGTATTGAATCATGATCAAAAAAGAAAGAAGCAATAGCCCGCTAAGTCAAAAAGAAAAGCTTTGAAGCAAATGACTTAGGCAAAATTGGGGCATATCCCGCTGGACAACAAAAATCAAAGTCAAAAGAAACTTTTTGTCCAGGCAAAAGTTAGGGAAAGCAAAAGTCAAAAGCAAAAGAAGAATCCTCCGAGGGACAAGTTGTTATAATCATTAACGAAAGTACCAAAGGGTGGCTGCCACCTCCGTCAAAGCCATAAAAGATCCTCATCCATCACAATCCTTCCTGAAAGGTGAATACTCGTGTCAAGCTAGCTGAATGTAGGACTGGAGAACATCACGAAGAAGGGGTGGGTTAAGTAGAACTTGAGCCTTTATCCTTTGTTTCTTAAACCGTGAACCCGACCACGTTACAACCCTCAAAAGTCCTAATTGAGGCATGGTTCGTTCCGAGAGCATACAAACTATAAATCATGTCAAAACTGACTCCTAATGTTGCTGTGTCACTTGTGTTAGTATCAATACAACATTTTGACAAATAAAACTTTTCTTTTGAGATTAACATGTGCATTACATTCTCATTATCATTTTCAAAATAGAATTGTCTCTAACTTGAGAATAAGTGCTTGATACCAAAGAAAGTTCAACATTGAAATTCCATCAAGTAATCTTACAAAGGCAAAGGTTGGCCATCCACTGAGCAAGTACCTGAAGTATCCATCTGGTGGAAGAGTTCCTTTCAATCTGGGGCATTCATTTCATGATCAACACTGGGGCGGGCCATTACAAATCTCCATGATTCAAGCATATCAAAGTTATATCTCAAGAGATCCTGCAAGCTGGGGGCAAGCTAGTAACAATTCATCTCTTCATCCTCAAGCAAGTTTCAGATATCGAGATAAGTGTCGAGGAGTCAAGCCACACTTCACCTTCACAAGTTCTATCCTTCAAGCAAGGACCTTTCCACAAAGGCATCCTCCATCCACTTATATCCTGGAAACAATCATTCCATTCATGATCATATATTCATCATACATATCATCGCATTCTCATTATCATTTCTCCCACATGATCCAATCATCAATAAAGCAGGGACATCCACCCTACCTTGATTCTCAAGCAGAGTTTCAGAACTCCACCTGATCTATTCCACATCAAAGCAGAAACCCTGATCAATTAGTACACTGCATATAGAATTCATTGCATTGCATCTCCAGAAGTGCATAAAATAAATCAAACATTTGCATATGAAGTATAAGCCAAGTTACTCATCAGGTGAGGTCCCTACAAAGCATTCAATTGATATTACATTAGATCACTCAGAGTTACCATTGTGGTGTCATCTTCCAAAGTCAATCATGTTCATCTTTCTTCAACCCAGAGTTAATGTTTTTATGTTCAACTCAGAGTTGATTTTCCTTTCATCTTTTAACCCCGAGTTAATTATCTTTTCCCACTCACCCAGAGTTGACGGTCTTCCTTTATTCAACCCAGAGTTGACCCTTACCTTTTCCCCACTCACCCAGAGTTGACGGTCACCTTTTATTCAACCCAGAGTTGATGTTTGTCTTTTATTCAACCCAGAGTTGATGCTTATCTTTTTCCCACTCAACCCAGAGTTGATGGTTGTCTTGTTTCTTTCCCACTCACTCAGAGTTGACGGTCACCTTTTATTCAACCCAGAGTTGATGTTTGTCTTTTATTCAACCCAGAGTTGATGCTTATCTTTTTCCCACTCAACCCAGAGTTGATGGTTGTCTTGTTTCTTTCCCTCTCACCCAGAGTTGACGGATATTTCTTCTTGTTTCTTTTCCCACTCAACCCAGAGTTGACGGTTATCTTTTACTCAACCCAGAGTTGACCCTTCTCTTTTTTCCACTCCACCCAGAGTTGATGGTTGTCTTCTTGTCTTTTTCCCACTCAACCCAGAGTTGAATTCCACTTCATTCCTAACCCAGGGTTACTTCGTTCGATCCAGAATTGACGCAGTTTTCCTTAGTGGATTTGACATCATCTTATCCCCAGTGGATCACATCTCATCATAAGACAAATTTTCAGGTTTACTTGGTATTTAATCTTCTTCTACCTTGAATGCTTGAAAGGCTAGCGCCAATCTCGCTCTCAGGTTTAAGACGATTAAATAGGGGCAGCTGTCATACCCCAAATTTGTCCTACCCTACTCATATGGCTTATGGTTCATGTACATACATCACTTAGGTCATAACTCACATTCATGCAGTCGTATCATTGGTACTATTCAAAAGGCTAGCAAAGAAAGAGCTCTATTGCAAAGAAGTTTGATCGGAGAACAAGGAAGACTGAGGTATAATCATGTGGCTCTATGTTCATTGAAGTCCTCCTAGATTGGGGTGTCTCTCTGCTTCGAATCAGGACATTGATTGAAGAGTGCAAGCTTGCAAATCATCTGGTTCGTTAAATCAGGGTTTCTTTGACCAAAGTCAACCAGTTGACTTTCTGTTCAACATTTAATCGGGAATGGCTCCTATGTGTGGAAAACTTCTCATGCTGACCTTGTGGAGGGGTTTGTTTGACTGGATTCGATTGGAAGAGGTTTAATCGGGAATTTCATCAATAGTCGGAAAAATCGGAACAGTTGACTTTTGGGTCAGACTCAGAGGAATTATTCAAATATTGACTTTTGGTGGAAAATCGGGCAAGAAAAGTCAAAGAATGGATAAAATCGGGAGTTTGACAAAAAGCTGCCAAAAATAGAAAAAATGACAAAAAAGGCAATTTTCAACACTTAAAAAAATTTTGGGTGTTTCGAATCTTGTTGGGCAGTCCACTTCAGCACTGAATTACACGTGGCAAACGGCATTTTTCGGAGAAATTTCCAACATCAAAGTTCTTCCTCTCATGGAGGAGAACAACTTTGTAGTTGGACACTTTTTTATTTGAAGCTTGTATGAAGAGTTGAAGTGGTGTGGAGTTTCTGAAAACTCATTTAAATCAAGGCACAATCCAGGTCACAAGGCAGGTCATGACCCGGCATTTTAACAAACACATGGCGTGCCAAATCTCCAGCCATTTTTAGAGCTCTACAGAAGTGCTATGAATGCAAACTTGGTATCAATCTCTTCCTTGCCATCTCCTCTATCCATTGAAACAAGAATTGGGACAATTGGACAAATATTGAGTGAGATACAAGCCTTCAAAGTGGTGCCCCAACCCTGACCAAACTCTGCAGGCAGCCATGACACAGAATTCTGGGCACGCAACGCATTTCAGCAAACACGTGGCGGGCCAAATGTCAAGGCCTCTTTCTCCCTCCACAAGTCTCTATCTTAAACAAGCCCAGTTCTAAACTATTCTTTGCCATGTCCTCTATCCAATGAGACCAGTATCACTGATTTTGGACATGTATTGGTCGAGATAGAGAGGCTCAAAGTACCACCCTCGCAGAGTCACAATTTGGCCATACGCACGGGACTGCATGCTGCTGGGCGTGTGCAGTGATGGTTGCATGAGTTCAAGGCCATTTTTCTCATATTTCTAAGCCTTATCCTGAGATATTTTCAACACCAATCTTGTTCTATCCCATGCCCTCTTTGATATGACACCATTCTTGCATCATTTGACCACCCATGGCTTGAGATATAAGTGTCTAAAGTGAGCACCATAGCATGAAGAAAAAGAGCAAATGCAACATACAACACAAGTTAGAGTCCCACATTGAAAAAATGAAAAAAGGTGATGGTGCAAGTCCCACATTGGAGAAATGGAAAAGGTGTGTTGCAAACTACATTTTTCAAGTCCCACATTCAAGAATCCAAATCACAATCCAATCATTGGCAATATAAATAGAAGCACATACATTCACATAAAAGGAGAAAAAAAAAGAGAGGAACAACTTGAGTCTCCCTTGCTTAAGGGTGCCACTTGAAACATTCAAACTCTACTCTCTCTCCTCCCTCACCAAACTAGGTAATAAAAATAGTTTTTTTTCTTTTATTCTCTTTGATTGATTAATTGTTTTTTTTCTTTTAGATAAAAAATAATAAAAATAATTTTCCTGCCAACTAGTTTTCTTCAAATTAGTATCCCTTGCATGAAATAAAAATGAGATAGTTCATGAATATATTTTTACAAATAGTTTAGATTTAATTTTCTTTCTTTGTGAATATTTTCCATATATGTGAAATGTCTAAAATGCCCTTGATCTTTAATATTGTTTTTTCTCCATTTAATTGCTTTTTCCTCCCTATTTTTCCCTTAGAATATCCTTACAACAACATAGAATGTAGTAATTAGGACTAGTTCCCTTTTGCATTCCTTTTTCTTTCAACTTCAAAACACTTAACAACTACTTGAATTAAATCCCATAAAAAATACAAAGAAAATACTTAAAATACTAATAATCAAAGTGAAAATTCTTAAAAAGGGAATGGAAGCTTGAACATCCCTTGCTTAAGGGAATGTTCGAGTGCTTGGATCTCCCTTGCTTAAGGGTCCCATTCAGGCGTAAGTTCCCAATTTCTAAAAAACACAAACCATAGAGCAACTCGAGTCTCCCTTGCTTAAGGGTGCCACTTGAACGCTCAAACTCTCTTCTCTATCTCGCCTCCGAGGCCTTCTTTAATCGGACACGTTATTTCCGCTCCATTCCCAGCTTAAGACTCCAGAGGTCGAGCAGCGGAGTGCGAATGTAACTTCGTCCACTAAAAAACACAAAAACAAACAAAAACTATTGAGCCGAACTACGGCGCTCTGATTCCTGAAAAGGATACGTAGGCATTAGGTCGCGGGGCCTAAGCGAGCACAACTATTTATAAACCTTATTTTCCCCGTGTTTCTTTTCTTTCATTTGCATGCATTTCCTTTAGTAATTAAGCTTTAGATAGCAACAAACATAGGTGGATACCATCGAGTACGATGGGCGTGAGGGGTGCTAGCACCTTCCCCTCGCGTAACCGACTTCCGTACCCTACCTCTGGTCGAAAGACCCCGTTCTTATTCGTTCTAGGTTTTCTGATATTCCTTTCCCTCTTTGGGATAAATATCTTGGTGGCGACTCTGTCCATTTTCGCGAGCGTGCGACAGCTGGCGACTCTGCTGGGGACCTAAGCGAGTCGATCCTAGCCTTCGTTTGTTTGTCTGTTTATTGGGTGTGCTTATATATTGTTTATGCTTCGCTTCATTTATTTTATGCTTGCATATCATGTCTATTTACTGCTTGCATATCATGTTTATTTTCTCGCATTCTGGACTATATTATGGGCCCCCGTAGGGGCCACATATTTTTCTGCTTTGTTTTGCAGGTGGGGGGTTTTTGCAAGGTAAAAGGCCCACTACCCAGGCCAGTGACACATAGGATTAGTGTGGATGCTCATGTTGACTCCCGTGGCCCTTGCTACGAGTGAGTTCAACATGGGGTACCACAAGTGGGCGAGGTTCTTTCATGGAACACTGTGTCTGGCACGCTTGTTTCCTCAAACACTTTGTATCCCATGGGAACTGTAGACCCTGGTGACCATTAGGGACCACTTGTCCGTGTCTAGACTACATACCCGTGAGATTGGGATGGGACAGGAAACTTAACCTTCATCATACCCGGATTTCTGTTATTCAACAAAAGACGTCGAACCTTTGATCTTGGGACGTTTGACTTATACAGAAGTTCTACATCAGTTATCTAGCAACGTCGAACCTCTGAATCTGGAGGGTCGACCATATCTTATTGGCCATGAGAAGTTGTTGTCCAAGAAGCCTTGATCCTTGATCCTAATACATTTGCATCTTCATTAACATCTTTGCATTCATGCATATGCATTCATGGTTACCAAGACTCTTACCTCTTTCTCTCCATCAGATCAGTCAAGACGATTCCTCCACACCGATATCTGACAAGAGCTCACAGAAGAAGAATCATGGAGAATTACGAACAAGATCAAGCTGCCATTAGAGAAGAGATGGATCAAATGAAAACTAAGGTCGATGCTGTCCTGGAAGCTATCCAAGCCTTGCGAACTGAAAGGGTTCCTGCTACACAAGAGATTCCCGTTGTTGGTAACCAAGCTGCTGCTAGCCAACTTGAGGTCGTTCCACCTTCTTCTACTCCATTTGAGTTCCAAGCAAGGACTAATGCTACTCTTGGGATGCCATTCAACTTCATGACTGTTGATACCCTTGGAGCTCCAAACCAAGGTGGGACTATACCCGTGACTTCTGGAGCAATGACTATGGCTGATCCCGTCTTCCCATTCCCTATGCCACCTTCTCAAACAGAGATTCCTATTCCTGCTTTCTGTGGTACTCGTTCTGCTAATCCAGAAATGCAAACAATACCAACTGCTGAAAGAGCTCGACCCGTTGAGAAATCTGCTGAGAAGTACAAAATCCTTGAGGAAAGAATTCGAGCCATTGAAGGATTTAGTGCCTATGGGATGGATGCTGAGGATATGTGTCTAGTTCCTAATCTGGTTGTCCCTCCTAAGTTCAAGACTCCCGACTTCCAGAAGTACAAGGGTTTGAGCTGTCCGAAGAGCCATATCATCATGTATTGTCGTAAGATGGCTTCTCACATCCACAACGACTCATTGCTCATTAACTGCTTCCAAGATAGCTTATCTGGGGCATCTCTGAACTGGTATATGAATCTGGAGCGTAATAGAATCCGATCTTGGAAGGATTTGTCTGATGCTTTCCTCAAGCAATATCAGTATAACATTGACATGGCACCGACTAGGTTGCAACTTCAAAATCAAGTGCAAAGGACCAATGAGACATTCAAAGAGTATGCTCAAAGGTGGAGAGAAATGGCTGCTCAAGTGAATCCACCACTTTCTGAATCCGAACTGGTTGACATGTTCATGAACACTCTTCAAGGACATTACTATGAGAGAATGGTTGGTAGTGTTTCTTCTGGTTTCTCCGATCTAGTCAGGATTGGTGAAAGAATTGAGAATGGTTTGAAAATTGGTAAGATCCAGAATCCCGCCAATGCTGCTGCTGCAAACCAATATGGGTACAAGAAACCTCAGGGTAACTTTGTCAAGAAGAAAGAAGGCGAGACCAGTGCCACCTATGCTCAAGATCAAGCTCCTTGCTATCAAGTGGCCGCCACCGCCCCTCAAGCTTATGTGGCACCTGTTGGTCAACAACCTTGGGTCCCTTATCAACAATATGTCCAACAACAACAACAAGGTTTCCAACAACAAGGTTATCAGCAGAGACAAGGTCAACAGAGGCAGAATAGGCCTAAAAGGGTGTATGATCGTGTACCAATGACCTATAGCCAACTTCTCGCCGCCTTGCTTGATCAAAAACTGATTCAATTAGCTGAAGCGAGGCCTCCTCCTGATCCTCTCCCTCCAAATTACAAGATTAATGCCAAGTGTGAATTCCACTCTGGAGGATCTGGTCACACCACTGAAGAGTGCAGAGTTCTCAAAGACAAGGTTCAGGATCTGCTTGATGCAAAGGAGATTACATTCACACCTGCGGCACCTAATGTGGTCAACAATCCCATGCCACCTCACAATGGAGCTTCCACCAGTGGAACATGAAGACTTTTATGTTTGTCAGAAAACATTTCATTTGCATTAGAATAAGGCCAAACTTGCCATTGTATAGATTTCTTTAGTATTTTCAATTGTACTACTTTTGTTGTTATCAAGTACTATCCATTGTAAGAAACTCATTCTGTTTGAATAAATAAAAATGTAATATACATGTTTTTCTCAAATCATTTCATCTTTGTCATTATGTTCATTGATACTTCACTCATTTGTCTTAAGCAACTAAAAAAGGAGAATGATGAAAATCAAAAACACATGAATCACTAATTGTATGCCTTTGGAACAAGATCCTGCTGACGATGTACAGGCATTGTTTCCATTCCTAAACACCGGAGTTATATGGAAGTGAAACCCTCGTCAACCCCTTTGAGCCTAAGGAGTAGTAGTTTCTTTTCAAAAATACAAAACCCTCAATCTTAACCAGGGGCAGGTAGTCTTCAGTTAGTGCGACCGAGCGCTCATCTTTCAGATATTCCATTAGAGGATCAATCATATCTCACAAAAAAGAGCACAATCCACAATGGATGTCTCCTATTCACTAAGAAGAGGGCAGTCACAGCCTTTTCATCAAGTCAATCACAAAAGTCATACAACTTGTTCCCGAACGAGGCAAAAGAGAATGAAGAAAAAAGTATTGAATCATGATCAAAAAAGAAAGAAGCAATAGCCCGCTAAGTCAAAAAGAAAAGCTTTGAAGCAAATGACTTAGGCAAAATTGGGGAATATCCCGCTGGACAACAAAAATCAAAGTCAAAAGAAACTTTTTGTCCAGGCAAAAGTTAGGGAAAGCAAAAGTCAAAAGCAAAATAAGAATCCTCCGAGGGACAAGTTGTTATAATCATTAACGAAAGTACCAAAGGGTGGCTGCCACCTCCGTCAAAGCCATAAAAGATCCTCATCCATCACAATCCTTCCTGAAAGGTGAATACTCGTGTCAAGCTAGCTGAATGTAGGACTGGAGAACATCACGAAGAAGGGGTGGGTTAAGTAGAACTTGAGCCTTTATCCTTTGTTTCTTAAACCGTGAACCCGACCACGTTACAACCCTCAAAAGTCCTAATTGAGGCATGGTTCGTTCCGAGAGCATACAAACTATAAATCATGTCAAAACTGACTCCTAATGTTGCTGTGTCACTTGTGTTAGTATCAATACAACATTTTGACAAATAAAACTTTTCTTTTGAGATTAACATGTGCATTACATTCTCATTATCATTTTCAAAATAGAATTGTCTCTAACTTGAGAATAAGTGCTTGATACCAAAGAAAGTTCAACATTGAAATTCCATCAAGTAATCTTACAAAGGCAAAGGTTGGCCATCCACTGAGCAAGTACCTGAAGTATCCATCTGGTGGAAGAGTTCCTTTCAATCTGGGGCATTCATTTCATGATCAACACTGGGGCAGGCCATTACAAATCTCCATGATTCAAGCATATCAAAGTTATATCTCAAGAGATCCTGCAAGCTGGGGGCAAGCTAGTAACAATTCATCTCTTCATCCTCAAGCAAGTGTCAGATATCGAGATAAGTGTCGAGGAGTCAAGCCACACTTCACCTTCACAAGTTCTATCCTTCAAGCAAGGACCTTTCCACAAAGGCATCCTCCATCCACTTATATCCTGGAAACAATCATTCCATTCATGATCATATATTCATCATACATATCATCGCATTCTCATTATCATTTCTCCCACATGATCCAATCATCAATAAAGCAGGGACATCCACCCTACCTTGATTCTCAAGCAGAGTTTCAGAACTCCACCTGATCTATTCCACATCAAAGCAGAAACCCTGATCAATTAGTACACTGCATATAGAATTCATTGCATTGCATCTCCAGAAGTGCATAAAATAAATCAAACATTTGCATATGAAGTATAAGCCAAGTTACTCATCAGGTGAGGTCCCTACAAAGCATTCAATTGATATTACATTAGATCACTCAGAGTTACCATTGTGGTGTCATCTTCCAAAGTCAATCATGTTCATCTTTCTTCAACCCAGAGTTAATGTTTTTATGTTCAACTCAGAGTTGATTTTCCTTTCATCTTTTAACCCCGAGTTAATTATCTTTTCCCACTCACCCAGAGTTGACGGTCTTCCTTTATTCAACCCAGAGTTGACCCTTACCTTTTCCCCACTCACCCAGAGTTGACGGTCACCTTTTATTCAACCCAGAGTTGATGTTTGTCTTTTATTCAACCCAGAGTTGATGCTTATCTTTTTCCCACTCAACCCAGAGTTGATGGTTGTCTTGTTTCTTTCCCACTCACTCAGAGTTGACGGTCACCTTTTATTCAACCCAGAGTTGATGTTTGTCTTTTATTCAACCCAGAGTTGATGCTTATCTTTTTCCCACTCAACCCAGAGTTGATGGTTGTCTTGTTTCTTTCCCTCTCACCCAGAGTTGACGGATATTTCTTCTTGTTTCTTTTCCCACTCAACCCAGAGTTGACGGTTATCTTTTACTCAACCCAGAGTTGACCCTTCTCTTTTTTCCACTCAACCCAGAGTTGATGGTTGTCTTGTTTCTTTCCCACTCACTCAGAGTTGACGGTCACCTTTTATTCAACCCAGAGTTGATGTTTGTCTTTTATTCAACCCAGAGTTGATGCTTATCTTTTTCCCACTCAACCCAGAGTTGATGGTTGTCTTGTTTCTTTCCCTCTCACCCAGAGTTGACGGATATTTCTTCTTGTTTCTTTTCCCACTCAACCCAGAGTTGACGGTTATCTTTTACTCAACCCAGAGTTGACCCTTCTCTTTTTTCCACTCAACCCAGAGTTGATGGTTGTCTTCTTGTCTTTTTCCCACTCAACCCAGAGTTGAATTCCACTTCATTCCTAACCCAGGGTTACTTCGTTCGATCCAGAATTGACGCAGTTTTCCTTAGTGGATTTGACATCATCTTATCCCCAGTGGATCACATCTCATCATAAGACAAATTTTCAGGTTTACTTGGTATTTAATCTTCTTCTACCTTGAATGCTTGAAAGGCTAGCGCCAATCTCGCTCTCAGGTTTAAGACGATTAAATAGGGGCAGCTGTCATACCCCAAATTTGTCCTACCCTACTCATATGGCTTATGGTTCATGTACATACATCACTTAGGTCATAACTCACATTCATGCAGTCGTATCATTGGTACTATTCAAAAGGCTAGCAAAGAAAGAGCTCTATTGCAAAGAAGTTTGATCGGAGAACAAGGAAGACTGAGGTATAATCATGTGGCTCTATGTTCATTGAAGTCCTCCTAGATTGGGGTGTCTCTCTGCTTCGAATCAGGACATTGATTGAAGAGTGCAAGCTTGCAAATCATCTGGTTCGTTAAATCAGGGTTTCTTTGACCAAAGTCAACCAGTTGACTTTCTGTTCAACATTTAATCGGGAATGGCTCCTATGTGTGGAAAACTTCTCATGCTGACCTTGTGGAGGGGTTTGTTTGACTGGATTCGATTGGAAGAGGTTTAATCGGGAATTTCATCAATAGTCGGAAAAATCGGAACAGTTGACTTTTGGGTCAGAATCAGAGGAATTATTCAAATATTGACTTTTGGTGGAAAATCGGGCAAGAAAAGTCAAAGAATGGATAAAATCGGGAGTTTGACAAAAAGCTGCCAAAAATAGAAAAAATGACAAAAAAGGCAATTTTCAACACTTAGAAAAATTTTGGGTGTTTCGAATCTTGTTGGGCAGTCCACTTCAGCACTGAATTACACGTGGCAAACGGCATTTTTCGGAGAAATTTCCAACATCAAAGTTCTTCCTCTCATGGAGGAGAACAACTTTGTAGTTGGACACTTTTTTATTTGAAGCTTGTATGAAGAGTTGAAGTGGTGTGGAGTTTCTGAAAACTCATTTAAATCAAGGCACAATCCAGGTCATAAGGCAGGTCATGACCCGGCATTTTAACAAACACATGGCGTGCCAAATCTCCAGCCATTTTTAGAGCTCTACAGAAGTGCTATGAATGCAAACTTGGTATCACTCTCTTCCTTGCCATCTTTTATATCCATTGAAACAAGAATTGGGACAATTGGACAAATATTGAGTGAGATACAAGCCTTCAAAGTGGTGCCCCAACCCTGACCAAACTCTGCAGGCAGCCATGACACAGAATTCTGGGCACGCAATGCATTTCAGCAAACACGTGGCGGGCCAAATGTCAAGGCCTCTTTCTCCCTCCACAAGTCTCTATCTTAAACAAGCCCAGTTCTAAACTATTCTTTGCCATGTCCTCTATCCAATGAGACCAGTATCACTGATTTTGGACATGTATTGGTCGAGATAGAGAGGCTCAAAGTACCACCCTCGCAGAGTCACAATTTGGCCATACGCACGGGACTGCATGCTGCTGGGCGTGTGCAGTGATGGTTGCATGAGTTCAAGGCCATTTTTCTCATATTTCTAAGCCTTATCCTGAGATATTTTCAACACCAATCTTGTTCTATCCCATGCCCTCTTTGATATGACAACATTCTTGCATCATTTGACCACCCATGGCTTGAGATATAAGTGTCTAAAGTGAGCACCATAGCATGAAGAAAAAGAGCAATTGCAACATACAACACAAGTTAGAGTCCCACATTGAAAAAATGAAAAAAGGTGATGGTGCAAGTCCCACATTGGAGAAATGGAAAAGGTGTGTTGCAAACTACATTTTTCAAGTCCCACATTCAAGAATCCAAATCACAATCCAATCATTGGCAATATAAATAGAAGCACATACATTCACATAAAAGGAGAAAAAAAAAAAGAGGAACAACTTGAGTCTCCCTTGCTTAAGGGTGCCACTTGAAACGTTCAAACTCTACTCTCTCTCCTCCCTCACCAAACTAGGTAATAAAAATAGTTTTTTTTCTTTTATTCTCTTTGATTGATTAATTGTTTTTTTTCTTTTAGATAAAAAATAATAAAAATAATTTTCCTGCCAACTAGTTTTCTTCAAATTAGTATCCCTTGCATGAAATAAAAATGAGATAGTTCATGAATATATTTTCACAAATAGTTTAGATTTAATTTTCTTTCTTTGTGAATATTTTCCATATATGTGAAATGTCTAAAATGCCCTTGATCTTTAATATTGTTTTTTCTCCATTTAATTGCTTTTTCCTCCCTATTTTTCCCTTAGAATATCCTTACAACAACATAGAATGTAGTAATTAGGACTAGTTCCCTTTTGCATTCCTTTTTCTTTCAACTTCAAAACACTTAACAACTACTTGAATTAAATCCCATAAAAAATACAAAGAAAATACTTAAAATACTAATAATCAAAGTGAAAATTCTTAAAAAGGGAATGGAAGCTTGAACATCCCTTGCTTAAGGGAATGTTCGAGTGCTTGGATCTCCCTTGCTAAAGGGTCCCATTCAGGCGTAAGTTCCCAATTTCTAAAAAACACAAACCATAGAGCAACTCGAGTCTCCCTTGCTTAAGGGTGCCACTTGAACGCTCAAACTCTCTTCTCTATCTCGCCTCCGAGGCCTTCTTTAATCGGACACGTTATTTCCGCTCCATTCCCAGCTTAAGACTCCAGAGGTCGAGCAGCGGAGTGCGAATGTAACTTCGTCCACTAAAAAACACAAAAACAAACAAAAACTATTGAGCCGAACTACGGCGCTCTGATTCCTGAAAAGGATACGTAGGCATTAGGTCGCGGGGCCTAAGCGAGCACAACTATTTATAAACCTTATTTTCCCCGTGTTTCTTTTCTTTCATTTGCATGCATTTCCTTTAGTAATTAAGCTTTAGATAGCAACAAACATAGGTGGATACTATCGAGTACGATGGGCGTGAGGGGTGCTAGCACCTTCCCCTCGCGTAACCGACTTCCGTACCCTACCTCTGGTCGAAAGACCCCGTTCTTATTCGTTCTAGGTTTTCTGATATTCCTTTCCCTCTTTGGGATAAATATATTGGTGGCGACTCTGTCCATTTTCGCGAGCGTGCGACAGCTGGTTTCAGGATGATGTCCAAATGATTGGGACATTACCTGAATGCTATTCCTGTTTTTCCTGGTAAACATCAATCATATTCAAATGCACATGTTCATTCAAAATTATCATTTGGGACGTTTACGTATTCAAAACAGAAAAAGTGAAAATGTGGATTTTGAGCCTAAGCTGCATTGATTTTTGAAAAAGAGCCATAATAGGCTGATTAGTACAAGGGGACAAAAATCCTAGTAGTAGGAAATTGTCATAAAGCTTTGAAAAGTGTTTATAAAGATAAATAGCTATGTGAAAACAATCAAGTCAAGTTTCAATTCTGCTATTGCCAATCTGTCTTCGAGCATCTCATCCCTCACTTGTTGGAAGAAAGTAATTGGACTAATCGGTATCTTTGATGTGTTGAATCTTGAAGGTGATTAGGCAGTTGAATGGAACATAGTCGTATGCTTTATTCCCTAACTTTTGCCTAGGCTGCCTTTTCAGGTTTTCAGCCTACCGGGATAGTTTTATTTAGTCTCTAACTTTTGCCTGGATCGCCCTTTCGGGTTTTCAATCCACCGAGACGCTCATTTTTTGCCTAAGTTGCCCTTTCAGGTTTTCAACTTAGCGAGCTGTTCTTTAAGCGAAGTACTTTTTGACTATGTCCGCATTCACAGGGTGTGGGAAATCCTCGCCATCCATAGTGGTAAGCAACATGGCACCGCCGGAGAATATTTTCTTGATTACAAACGGTCCCTCATAAGTGGGAGTGCACTTGCCCCTGGGGTCACCTTGTGGTAAGATGATGCGTTTGACAACCAAGCCACCAGTTTGGTATGCCTGACTTTTGACTTTTTTGTTGAAGGCTTTGATCATATGCTTTTGGTACAACTGACCATGACAAATAGCTGCGAGCCTCTTCTCATCAATCAAGTTTATCTGGTCCAACCGAGTCTGAATCCAATCGTCTTCGTTTAGATTAGCTTCTTTCATAATCCTTAGGGAAGGAATCTGAATTTCAATTGGAAGAACTGCCTCCATACCATAGACTAAGGAGAATGGAGTTGCCCCTATTGAAGTACGCGCAGATGTGTGATAACCATGAAGAGCAAAAGGTAACATCTCATGCCAGTCTTTGTAGGTTACTGTCATCTTTTGTATGATTTTCTTGATGTTCTTGTTGGCGGCTTCCACTTTACCATTCATCTTTGGTCGATATGGAGAGGAATTATGATGTTTGATCTTGAACTGTGTGCAGAGTTCAGTAATCATTCTGTTGTTTAAATTTGTGCCATTGTCTGTGATGATCCTTTCAGGGATGCCATACCGACAAATGAGATTGTGCTTGATAAACCGGGCCACAACATTCTTGGTGACAGAAGCAAATGAAGCTGCTTCTATCCATTTTGTGAAGTAGTCAACAGCGACCAGGATAAAACGATGTCCGTTGGAGGAAGTAGGCTTGATTTCTCCAATCATATCAATACCCCACATTGGAAAAGGCCAAGGAGCCGTCAGGACATTTAACGGGACTGGAGGTACATGTACTTTGTCGGCATATATCTGGCATTTGTGACAGGTTCTGGAATGATTATGGCAGTCTGTCTCCATGGTAGATCAGTAATAACCTGCTCTTAGAATCTTTTTAGCCATTGTATGTCCATTTGAATGAGTACCAAAGGCACCATCGTGTATGTCTTCCATAATCTGTTCTGCTTCCTTCTTGTTTACACAACGAAGTAAAGTCGAGTCATGGTTGCGTTTGTATAGGGTTCCATTACTTAGGAAGAATTTGGCAGCAAATCTTCTTAGAAACTTCCTGTCGTTAATGGATGACCCTTCAGGGTATTCCTGAGCTTCGAGATACCTTTTTACTTCATGGAACCATGGTTTTTCTTCTGTTCCTTCAGCATCGATTTCATTGCAATAGGTTGGTTCATCTTGTCTGTAAATGGTGATCATTGGCGCCTCGTTGTCCCACCTGACTTTGAACATGGATGACATGGTAGCTAAGGCATCAGCTAGTTGATTTTCTTCGCGCGGGATGTGTTCAAAAGTGATTTCTTTGAAATAAGGAATCAAACTCAACACATATTCTTTGTATGGAATTAGATTCGGGTGCTTCTTGTCCCATTCCTCTTTGACTTGATAAATCACAAGCGCCGAGTCTCCGTAGACCTCCAGGAACTTGATTCTTAAATCAATTGCAGCTTTGAGACCCATAATGCATGCTTCATACTCAGCTATATTGTTAGTGCAGTTGAAACATAATCTGGCAGTGAATGGTGTATAACCTCCTGCAGGGGAAATGATTACAGCTCCGATGCCATTGCCAAGTGCATTAGAAGCTCCATCAAAAACCATAGTCCATCGGGATCCTGGCTCGGGTCCTTCCTCTGGTCTTGGTTGTTCGTAGTCAGTAACTAGCATAATGTCTTCATCTGGGAAGAAGTTCAATGCTTGATAATCATCCACTGCTTGATGAGCCAGATGATCAGCTACCACACTTCCTTCGATCGCTTTTTGTGAAGTGTACTTGATGTCATACTCTGTTAAGATCATTTGCCATCGTGCTATTCTTCCAGAGAGAGCAGGTTTTTCAAACACATACTTGATAGGATCCATTTTGGAGATCAGGAAAGTGGTGTGATTTAGCATATATTGTCTTAGTCTGCGAGCCGCCCATGCTAAGGCACAGCAAGTTTTTTCGAGTAGTGAGTATCTTGTTTCAAAATCGGTAAACTTTTTGCTAAGATAGTAGATTGCATGCTCCTTTCGGCCGGACTCGTCATGTTGCCCCAATACACACCCCATTGAATCTTCTAACACAGTTAGGTACATTATCAGAGGTCTTCCTTCCACTGGCGGTAACAAGATTGGCGGTTTTTGGTGATATTCTTTGATTTTGTCAAAGGCTAATTGGCATTTGTCATTCCACCTTTCTACTTGATCTTTCTTCAACAATTTGAAGATCGGCACACAAGTAGTAGTCATATGGGCAATAAATCTGGCGATGTAATTCAGGCGTCCCAAGAATCCTCTGACTTGTTTCTCGGTACGGGGTATAGGCATTTCTTGAATAGCTTTGACCTTGGCAGGATCAACCTCAATACCTTTGCTGCTGACGATGAAACCTAAGAGTTTGCCGGATCTTACTCCAAAAGTACACTTGTTCGGATTCAGTCGCAACCTGTATTTCTTGAGTCTGTCAAACAGCTTGTGTAGATGACCCAGATGTTCTTCCTCGGTGTTGGATTTTGCAATCATATCATCGACATAAACCTCTATCTCCTGATGAATCATATCAAGGAACAAAGCTACCATTGCACGCTGATATGTAGCTCCTGCATTCTTTAAACCAAAGGGCATTACTTTGTAACAAAAGGTTCCCCAGGGTGTCGTGAAAGTTTTTTTTCCATGTCTTCGGGTGCCATCTTGATTTGATTGTACCCTGAGAATCCATCCATGAAGGAGAATACCTTGCATTGTGCGGTATTGTCAACCAGTACATCGATGTGAGGTAAAGGGAAATCATCTTTGGGGCTTGCCCGATTCAGATCTCTGTAGTCTACACACATTCTGACTTTCCCGTCTTTTTTGGGCACAGGTACTATGTTAGCTATCCAAGGAGGATAACTCACCACTTTCAGAAAACCGGCATTGAATTGCTTTTCAACCTCGTCTTTGATCTTTTTTGACATATCGGGCCTACTCCTACGCAGTTTCTGCTTGACTGGAGTGCTACCTTCTTTGATTGGCAGGCGATGAACCACAATGTCTGTGTCAAGGCCAGGCATATCTTGATAGGACCAGGCGAATATCTCGACGTAGTCTTGCTACATTTGAATCAGTCTTTTCTTGACACTGTCTTCTAGATCAGCCCCTATCCTAACTTCTTTCTTTTCTTCGTCACTGCCCAGGTTGATAACCTCAATTGGTTCTTCATGCGGTTGTATAGTCTTTTCTTCTTGTTCTAGCAGCCTTGCAAGTTCTCTTGGTACTTCACAATCTTCCTCACTTTCATCCTCAGTTTGGTAGATCAGATTTTCAAAGTCATGACGGGCAATAGCAGAATCGTTATCAACTGGATCCAATGTGAATTTGAATCTGCATTTATTTATGTGGGTGTGTGTAAGAACACGTAGCTATTTGAAGAAATGAATAAAGCAAAGAAAGAAAAAGGATCACAAAATTTGAATATGCAAACGTCCCATGATTTTATTGAATGAACATGATCATGATATGACAAACCCTTATAAAAAGGACCAGTGTGCTTCGGGCAAGGCACACGGCTTTCAAGTTCATGGTTCGATAGTACAGGAACCATTTTTATCTTTGAACAATATAAACAACGAAAAAACAGGAAATTGCATTTACTCCTGATCAAAGGAGATCACATCTTCAGCTTCCCAGTTGTTCAATCCATTGTTGTGAGCAGGGAGTATCCAGCTGCTCCAGTTACAGTTGTCTTCTTCATCTCCCACAACATTGATTTCTCTGGTGGGGAAAGGAGCTGGTGATCTTTCGGGATAAGTGATATACTCTGCTGGATACGAGAGCCCAGGCTGAGATATCTCTGTTGGCTGAGCGAGATGCTCGATAAGGCCATCCCATCCAGTCAGGATGATGTTTTGGATAGAGACTTGTGCATTCTGGTGAGGAGTGTATTCTGACAGAAAACAACCCTCGTTATTTGGTATTTTCCAAGCTTCTTCAGGAGTGAAATTGTCTTCGCAATGTTCATCCCATCCAGTTGGGACAATGTCTTCAATGGCGACTTGTGAGCTCGGAGGAGCGGAATACTTCACCATAAAGTCATATTTGCCACTTGGCTCTCCTAGCGTATCCCAAACTTCTTTAGGTGGATTTTGATATTGCTCAGTAATGGAACTTGTGAAACTTTTGCCATTTTCAAATTGATCACCCCATCCAGTTGGGGTAATGTCTTCCATAGCAATAAATGAACTCTGAGGTGCGGTATATTGAAAATTATACCCGCCGCTTGGTTCTCCCAAAGTATCCCAAACTCCCATGGGAAGGGGTGGAACTTCATCTGAATATGGCTGAATGATATGGTTCAAGAACACTCCATCGTCTTCAATAGCATTTACTCCTTGGATGATGAAATGTGACATTAATCCTCCAGAACAAAGACTTTGATCGTTCTTTGGATTTCCATTAGCATAGCCCAGGCCTAGCCTATCATACTTGTAAGGTATATCGAGGAGTTGTCCCCATGCTGTGCAACCATTTTTTTCGATCACAGCTTTGGCATCTTTGAGGGAAGCCATAGTTGTAGTTGGAGTAGCAGAAATATGCTTGGAAATATAAACATCTGGAGAGACCACCTCAAAAGATTGGCAGGGAGTTTCGATGAACTCGTCATCCAACTCAACATACTTGGAGTTGCTCAGGTGGCTAACCACATATTCTTCTTCGCCATAAACTGTGATAATCTTTCCTTTTACTGGATACTTCAACTTCTGATGTAGGGTAGAAGTTACAACATTTGCCCCATGTATCCAAGGGCGTCCTAGTAAACAGGAATATGCTAGGTGAATGTCCATTATGTAAAAGGTAGAATCAAAGATCTGAGAGCCCACTCTGATTGGGAGATTCACCTTTCCATACACTGTTCTTGTTGACCCATCGAAGGCTCTTACCACAACATCGCTTGGTTGTAACATAATTCCTTCGAAGTCAAGCTTTTCCAGTACTGTTTTTGGTAACACGTTCAAAGAAGAACCGTTATCTACCAGCACATGAGATAGAGTGGTGCCATTACATTCAATGGAGATGTGTAGGGCTTTATTGTGATTCTTTCCAGCAGGGGTTAAATCACCATCAGAGAAACCGAGGCCATTATTCACTGTTAGATTGGCAACACAATTTTCAAATTGATCGACTGAAATCTCTTGTGGTACATGTGCAGCTTTCAGGAACTTCATCAGGGCTTTGGCATGAGCTTCTGAATACTTTAGCAGAGACAGCATTGAGATTTTTGAAGCAGTATGCCCCAATTGTTCGACAATATTGTAATCACTTTTGCAGATGATTTTCAATATTTCCTCCATTTCTTGCTTTGATGGATCCTCGGCAGTGACTTCCACCGGTATTTGAACTGGTTCAACTTGTGGATCTTTGCCTCGAGCGTTGATATCTTGATTAGGAACTGGACCTGGACTGGATTAGTAGCCACATTTGGAGAAATTTCTGGTGAAAAGATCCTTCCACTTCTCGTAATCTTACTGGTACCCACGATATTATCAATAGTTGGAGTAGTAAAATTCATGGCCTCTTCGGTCAAGGTATCCTGTTTAACTCCATGGACATAAACATTAGTGTCATAACTCCACGGGACAGTTTTGTCTGAGGAGTATGGAAATGGAGTCGGACTGGTAATGATTACCGATGCCACTTTGGGTGTAGCATGAAGGATAGAAAAACACTTAGAAAGGGGGGGGGGGGGGGTTTGAATAAGTGTAGTCTAAAAACTTGAACGATAAAAACAAATTGTACATTTATTTTTATCCTGGTTCGTTGTTAACTAAACTACTCCAGTCCACCCCCACGGAGTGATTTACCTCACCTGAGGATTTAATCCACTAATCGCAACAGATTACAATGGTTTTCCACTTAGCCCACGACTAAGTCTTCTAGAGTATCCTGATCACAACCTGATCACTCTAGGAACAAATGCTTAGACACAAGCTAAGACTTTCTTAGAGTATCCTGACCACCACGTGATCACTCTAATTACAACTGGTTAGACACAAGCTAAGACTTCCTAGAGTATCCTGATCAACACTTGATCACTCTAGTTACTTACAAATTAATGTAATCAATTCTAAGAGTATTACAAATGCTTCTGAAAAGCTATAATCACAACAGTGATATTTCTCTTAACGTTTAAGCTTAATCTCACTAATATATTACAACAGCAATGTAGTGAGCTTTGATGAAGATGAAGTTTCTGCGCTTTGAGTTGAACAGTGTTTCAGCAAGTTATTCAGAATAGGTTCGTTCAGAATTCGTCCAGAAAATCGTAACCTTGCTTCTCATCAGAACTTCATATTTATAGGCACTTGAGAAGATGACCGTTGGGAGCATTTAATGCTTTGCGTGTTCCGTACAGCATTGCATTTAATGTTTCACGCTTTTGTCAACTACCTCGAGCCTTATTCACGCTGTGTCTACTAACGTTGCCTTTAATAGCTTCCAACGTTCCTTTTGTCAGTCAGCGTAGCCTGCCACCTGTACTTTCTTCTGATCTGATGTTTGTGTTTGAATATCATCAGAGTCAAACAGCTTGGTGCATAGCATCTTCTTGTCTTCTGACCTTGAAGTGCTTCTGAGCGTGATACCATGAGAACTTCAGTGCTTCTGCTTCTGAACTCAAGTTCTTCTGATGCTTCCATAGACCCATGTTCTGATTCTGCTTTGACCATCTTCTGATGTCTTGCCAGACCATGTTCTGATGTTGCATGCTGAACCTTCTAAGTCAAAGCTTCTGAGCGCTGATTTGTGCATACTCTTTATATATTTCCTGAAAAGGAAATTGCAATGTATTAGAGTACCACATTATCTCACACAAAATTCATATCCTTGTTATCATCAAAACTAAGAATATTGATTAGAACAAATCTTGTTCTAACAATCTCCCCCTTTTTGATGATGACAAAAACATATATAAATGATATGAATTTGCGATCAGAAAGAGCAGACGGCTAAAGACAATTTACACAGCTATAGCATAAGCATGTGAATATGTCTCCCCCTGAGATTAATAATCTCCCCCCTGAGATGAATAATCTCCCCCTGAAATTAATACTAGAAGAATTTTAATAATAAAAGACTTCCCTGAGTATTTCAGTAGAGACGTTCACAGTGCTTGATCTACAGAACATTCATGACTTCTGATTTCTGCTTCCATAGGACAGCTTCAGAACATTGAATTTCTTTAGATCCACAGAACATTCACAGCTTCTGATTTTTGCTTCCATCGGACAGCTTCAGAACTTGAATTTCTTTGATCTTTAGAACATTCCCATCTTCTGACTTCTGCTTCCATCGGACAGCTTCAGAGCTTGAATTTCTTCTTACATCACTTCATGCTAGATTGTATCAGAACATTGTTGAATGTACCAGAGCATCATCAGAGCATCTCTACATCCTGAAATGTTACAGAACAAAACTAAACGACAAAAGTCAGCATGAATGAGTCAGAACATAGAATATGTTTCATAACACATAGTATGTATCAGAGCCATATAGAATGTGTCAGAACAAATAGACAAAATGTTTCAGAGCATATTCTATCATTAGAATATCTGAACATTCTTCCTTCTTGCTTCTGATTCTGAAGCTTCATAGCACTCAGCTTGCTTCAAGAATCCAAGAACTTGATTCATCTTGTTGCTTCTTATGTTGATCTTGTAAAGAGAATCTTCAATTCCTGCAACAACACAACTTAAAGCATAGAACTTTGCAAGTTCTGTTAGAAGATAATTTTCATTTAAGCTCAAAAAGACAGAAGTACAGAAGTACAAGGAGATAAGCAAGAAAAAGATGCACAAAACAGATGCAGCAAAGCAAAAAACGAGAAACAAAACAACTAAGACTCAATCTAAGATGACCCTAGCTTCGACAAGATCTTTGGCCAGCATCTCTTGAATCCCATTGTTGTATTCATTTTGCCTCTCCATGAAAGCTCTAAACTCAGCATTGACTGAGCTTTGCTCATCCTGTTTCTTCTGAATAACTTCCAGAGTCCTTGCAAGACGGGAAGGTTCATCAGAAGAAGCTTCACAGCTTCTAACCACAGGGATGGCATTGTGATCTGCAGCTTCCATTGATAAATCATTTGCAGGATTTTCCTCAACAGGAACTGTTTCAGCAACATGATCTTCTGCATCTGCTTCTTGCATAGAAGCATCTCCATAATCTGCAGCCGGAATCTCAGAATCTCCATTCTCAAGTGCCTAAAGAATGGCAGCTAGATTCCTAGGGGCAGAAGGACCTTCAACTTCTGGTGGGTCAACAACTTCTGGAATGACCAAGCTTGGGTCTTTCTTAGAAGGGTTTTCCCTCAAAAAGTCAAAGAGAGTCTTGAAATCCCCGAGCAGAACTGGATATTGAGGTCTCCAGATCACAATTTCCCTGCAAGGATTAGCTTCCAGTGCAGCAGCCAATCTTGCTACATCCAATTCATCCACAAATGGCTTTTCTTCCAAGGTGTACCTTCCTCCGAGACGAGCAAACCAGAAGTCTTCATAGCTTCTTAGAATTCCACGAGGCTATGAGCAGCTTCTACACAGGCTTCCTAAAGTTCCATAAAGAGAGCATCTGATTTTCTGCGTAAGATTCTCCAGAACTTCCGCATAGCGACGTCATTCAAGCCAGAACTTTCAACAATTCTTAGAGTATCAAAGATACTTCTGAGACTCCTCTTTACCTTTTCAAAAATTACACCAATAGGGTACAGACGGTGGGATTTTATATTGGTTTTAGAAAAAATAGGGTTAGGGATGGAATAAGGTTGTGGCTCTCTATCCAACCTATAAGAAGATTCTACTTCAATATCAGAATCTAACACTACCAATTCAGCTTCAGGACGAGGCTTGGGAGTGTAGTTGCAATCACGGAGCAGTTGCTCATGTGATGTAGAGGTTGCAAGATCAGAACCACTATGGTTGTTTTGAGAGGTGGAAGGGATGGGATCAAAGTTGGCATGGGGAGGAGGTTGAGAGATGGAGATATTTGTGTGAGGTGGAAAGAGAGTTTGAAGGGGTGGTATATCCAGAATAGGATTAATGGTGGGTGGAGAAGAAGGAATGGTTACAGGAGAAGATGGAGGTGTAAGAACATGAACAGTTATAGGTGATTCTGATGTGGCTTTTTCTGGTTCAGGGATAGGGGCAACCGCTATTGGGGCAACTTCTGAAATACCAGCAGGAGTAGAATCAGGTTCAGAAATACATATACCTTTGGATGCTTTCTGAAGAGCTTTGACCACAGCCTCGGTCTTCTTCTGCTTCTTACTCTTTGGCTCTTCAACAATCTTTGTTTTGCCGCTAGAGATCTCTTTCCTTCTGACGCTCTCCAGAACTTCCTGTTGATTCACAGCCTCTTGAACAACATTTTCTTCATCTGATTCTTGAAGAATCATCTTCCTTTTTCTGGTTTTCCTCTTCTCAACAACTTCAACAATCTCAGCATTGTTATTTGACTTCTTCTTCTTCTTTTTCTCAGCATCCTTATTTTTCTTCGCAAAATCAACAAAAACGGCCTTAACAACCTTTGCAATGACTTCTTCTGGAACCACTTATTTCTCAGTAGTAGCAGCAGCTTTCTGAACAACCTTCACTCGATTACCAGAAGGATGATCAAACTTTCTTTTGGTCCTTTCTTCCTTCTTGCGATTTACTTTAAATGGAGCACCTTTCTCTTGATCTTTAAGAATTTTATCCTCTTTTTGTGACTTCAGATACTTAGTTCTGACTTATAGTACCTCACTATTGAAGAAGGTTTCAAAATCAGCTAGAACTGGTTTTCTTCTGATTCTTGTTCCAGCAAGAGGTTGGGGAGTCTTGGTGATAGTCTTAATTACCTTCATCTTCTTTAAAGTGAAAGCATTCAGGCAGGCCCCAGAGGTGACAGCAAGGTCTTTGATAATACCTTCAGATTCCAGGTCCTCAACAATCTTGGAATGAACCAAAAGATTTGAGATAATTCTACCAAACGGAATGATGGTACAACTTTTTTCTCTGAAGGCATTTCTGGACTCCTTCACAGCCTTCCACATATGGTTGAAGATAATGTAGATAGCATCAACCTTCTTCTTAGTGGCAATGCAATACAGAATGTATTTTTGCTCATTGTTGACAAAGTCAGAAGCATGTGTCCCTTTCCTGTGATAGAAGCACCCAAGAAGAATCTTGGTCCAGATTTTGTAGAGATCTCTCATGTCCTTGACATTCTTTGTTTCATTTATGTCTGGGTAGAGGGTGGATAAAACATATTTCCAATTTACCCTTTGATCGATTTCAAAAGCTCCCTCAGGGTTTCTCAGATCAAACATCATCCTTAGGATGTTCTCAGTCACTACCACAAACTTTCCATGGACGAAGGACAAGATTGATTTAGGGGCGACAACTGCATGTACCCAGAATTCCTTGACAAGATCTGGGTAGACTGGTCCACAGAACTCAGCGAACAACGAAGTCCATCCTTGAAAAATTATATCTTCTTTGAGATGAAATTGGTGTTCTTTAATGTTATCAAAATCAACCATGAGTTCACATAGAACTTCTAATTTATCCTTAGGAATATAGCATGCAACGACTGGAGTGAGTTCCTGATTTTCTTCATCTTGAATATGGAGAGGAGTAGATGAACCAACATTTTGAGATGAAGAAGCAGCCATTGAAACAGAATGAACAACTAGGAAGAACAAATTCTGGGTTTTCGATTAGGGTTTTAGAAGCGACTAAGAAGTTTTCAAAAGAGAGTATGCAAGAACAAGAAAGAGAGACAAGGAGCGAAAAAGATATATGAGATGATTTAAAAAGAATATATAGAGACAGATTAAAAAAAATGCAATAAGATTAGAAAATGAACAGTTACAGAATCTAGAGAAATCAATTTACATTAAATGATAAGTGACGTTAGGTGAGAGAACGTGGTAAATGAAATGATTTAACACAGTTACCTAGGTCGGCGTCTTTTCAACTGCACGCTTTGTACTAATCGTACATACACGTGTTCACCATCAGATAATAGATGACAGCTGTAAATTTTTTGAATAGACTTTACGCCTTCTGATTCTAATCACTGCTTCTGATTGTCATTCTTAAGAAATGATCTGGTTCTGATAGGATCATCTTTCTTCCCAAGGATCACATCTTCTGAATGAGCTGAAGCAAGTCTAGGTGATCTTCTGACTGTTGGCTCTTCAGAAATCCTGAGATTCTCTAAAGATGCAGCAACTTGATCTTCTGATCCATTGCTTCTGAGACTGCCAGCTTCTGCAGCTTTGCTTCTTGGTTCTACTACTTCTGATATATCAATATCAAAATCTGCAAAATTCTCAAACTGCTTTGGTTTTTCAAGACCAAGCTTATCATCAAACCTGATATTGATTGATTCTTCTACAATTAATGTTTCAGTATTGTATACTCTGTAGCCTTTAGAGCGTTCAGAATATCCAAGAAGGAAACACTTTTGTGCTTTAGAATCAAACTTACCAAGATGATCATTAGTATTCAGAATAAAACATACACATCCAAAAGGATGGAAATATGAAATGTTGGGCTTTCTGTTCTTCCACAGTTCATAAGGAGTCTTATTTAGAATAGGTCTGATAGAGATTCTATTCTGAATATAACACGCAGTCACTACAACAAATTTGTCCTTTAGCAGCGCATCTACGAAAGCGCTTTTGGGAAAAGCGCTGCTATAGGTTGCGCAAAAAACAAAAATAAAAAACAAGGGAAAAAAGCGCTGGCAGGGGGGGTACGAGAGCGCTTTCTAAAAAGCGCTGGTAAAGGGGGGGCTACGAGAGCGCTTTATAGAAAGCGCTGGTAAAGGGGGGGGGTACCAGAGCGCTTTCTAAAAAGCGCTGGTAAAGGATGGATACGAGAGCGCTTTCCAAAAGCGCTGGTATAGGGAAAATTAGGTATATGGTACGAAAGCGCTTTTAGAGAAAAAGCGCCGGTATAGGTATACCTATGAAAGCGCTTTTGAAAAGCGCTTTAGTAGCTCATTTTAAAATTAAATTTTTTAAAACAAATTAAAACAAACGCGCGTTCTGTATTTCATTCTTCATTGTTTCTTCATTGTTTCTTCACTGTTTCACAAACCCAGTACCGTCGCCGCCAACCTCCACACAGCCGTCATCGTTCTTCTTGCCAACCGCCGCCGCCGTCGCCGTTCGTTCTTCTGCTTCGTTCACAGCTTCGTTCTTCAGCTTCGTTCTTCTGCTTCGTTTGCAGGTAAATCTTCTATCATCTTTCACTATTTTGTTGTTTCTTGAAACCCTAATTCTGGAAATGTGAGGTTGAAGATGAAAGTGAGGTAACAAGGATGAGAGTGTGAGGTTTCAAACCCGGCCCTGTTGTTGGGTTTTGGTGATGGTGACGCGATTTCAGAAGCAGATGATGATGATGATTTTACGGTGAGATCTTTCTGGTTTTTTGTTCGTTGAGTCTCTCTTCTTCCCTTTCAACAATTTCTGGGTTTTTTCTAGGTTTGATGCTTGATGAATATGATGAACAATGTTCTTTCTTTTTTTCTTCAAACGATTTCTGAAGGTTTTGTGTATTTGGATGATGATGATGTTTGAAATTTTTTTAGGGTTTTTGTGATGTTGGCTCAGCTTTTGCTTCTCATAATTTGTTGTTTTGGTATAATGGTTCATACTCAATTATTTTAGTGTTTGGCCTTTTTTGATATAAGGAATCTGAAAAGTGATCATTTATATATTATTTAGTAACTGAAGTTTGTTAATTTTTTATTTGCTCAGTCACGTAAAGTTCCTGAAACTCCAAAAGAGCTGATTGAATACTTACTTGACAATGAAGCTCAGGATTTTGAATTTGAGATTGCCAGAATGAGACCTCGGTTCGTATCGTAGTACTTTTCTGAGTGAATGTGATTTGTATTGTACTTGTATTCTGTTGTGATGGAGTGTTTTGTTATGCAGATTAAACGAGGAATTCTTTTCGGAATTAAAATCTGAGTTAGGGCAGATTCTATTTGCGGTTAACAAAACCCCGGTTGGTTGGATTCTATTTGCGGTTAACAAAACCCCGGTTTGAATATTCTCAATCAAATTAGTCATTGTAGATTTGTCATTATGAATGTCAAGGACTATTTTAAAATATCAATGTAGTTTCACATATTCTAGCACTTTCACATATTCATGCTCTATAGTTTTTTTTTCACAGTTGCAAGGCAAAGGTTCTGCACCTTTAGCTCCAACACTAATTACGTTTTTCTATTGTAGGTTGAGCTTCAAAGTTTACTTCTAAGTTTAATGTGAATGTTGTGTAAATAATCACGTTTTTCTATTGTAGGTTGAGCTTCAAACAGTGGATGGATTGGTAAAGGATAGAACACAATGTGCCCCTTCCGATTATGTTCCACAGAATATGAATCAAGTAATGTACCCCGAAGTCGTCTTCTGTGGCAGGATCGTTCGGGGTACAGTTATTTGATTCATATTCTGTGACACAATACAACATAGCTCAGGTGACTACTGGTTCTCCACTAAAGCATCAATACAACATAGCTCCAGATAATACAGGAAGCGTACATTGGTTGCATAAGAACTCGGAAGTTGTTTCCCATTTAGTTGTTTTGGTTTAGAAACATGTGAATTGGTTTAGTTGTTTTGGTTTAGAAATATATATATATATGTATTTTGATTTACATTAATGGTATATAATATAATACTTTTTTTGTATATAATCGATATCGATTATAATGGTATATATCGATTTGAAATGATAAATTATAGGTTCATGAAAAAATACTGCCAAAAAATAGTAAATTACAGGTTCTAAAATATTGCTGCCAAAAAGTGCAGGTTTAGAAATAATAAAAAGCATAAAAAAAAAACGCAACATACGAAAGCGCTTTTGAAAAAAGCGCTCTTATAGGGGTGCCTACCAGAGCGCTTTTTCCTGAAAAGCGCTCTTAAAGGGGGGCCTACAAGAGCGCTTTTTCCATAAAAGCGCTCTTATAGGGGGGGCCTACCAGAGCGCTTTTAAAAGCGCTTTCGTAGCCTATAGCAGCGCTGGCTTTGGCAGCGCTTTAAAGCGCTGTTAAAGGACAATAAAAGCGCTTTTAAAGCCCTTGAACGGCGTAGTGAGTGTTTATTGCTTCTGCCTAGAAATGCTTAGCCATATTGGTTTCATTGATCATGGTTCTGGCCATTTCTTTTAGAATCCTATTCTTTTGTTCTACAACTCCATTTTGTTGTGGAGTTCTAGGACAAGAGAAATCATGGGCAATACCATTTTCTTTGAAGAACTCCTCAAAGAATTTGTTCTCAAATTCACCACCATGATCACTTCTGACCTTTATGATTTTACACTCTTTCTCAGATTGGATCTGAGTGCAGAATTCAAAGAACACTGAATGAGACTCATCCTTGTGTTTTAAGAACTTTACCCATGTCCAGCGGCTATAATCATCAACGATGACTAATCCATATTTCTTCCCTCTGACAGATGTTGTTTTGACTGGGCCAAACAGATCAATGTGCAAGAGTTCTAACGGCCTTGAGGAAGAAACAACATTCTTAGACTTGAATACAGGTCTGGAGAACTTGCCCTTCTGACATGCTTCACAAAGAGCATCTGATTTGTATTTCAGATTTGGGAGTCCTCTGACCAGATTTAGTTTGTTAATCTGAGAAATCTTTCTCAAATTAGCATGTCCTAATCTTCTGTGCCAGACCCATTACTCCTCAGAAACAGACATAAGGCAAGTCACCTTCTGATTCTTATGATCCTGAAGATCTGTCTTATAAATGTTGTTCTTTCTCTTGCCTGTAAATAGGATTGAGCCATCCTTCTGACTTACAGCCTTGCAAGACTTTTGATTAAAGATTATGTCATAACCATTGTCACTTAATTGACTTATGGACAATAAGTTATGAGCTAATCCTTCTACAAGAAGTACATTAGTTATGGAAGGAGAGTTATCAAGACTTATGGTTCCAGAGCCAATGATTTTGCCCTTCTGATCTCCTCCAAACTTGACTTCTCCACCTGGTTTAAGCACCAGGTCTTGGAATGTAGACCTTCTTCCCGTCATGTGTCGCGAGCACCCAGAGTACAGGTACCATGACATTTTGCTTTTTGTCCTCTTTGCCGCCAAGGATATCTGCAACAGAAATTATCTTCTCCTTAGGTACCCACAATTTCTTGGGTCCTTTCTTGTTAGTTCTCCTCAAGTTCTGATTGAACTTGGGTTTAGCAAAATATTTAACAGGAGGAACAACATGATATTCTTTAGGTTTGTCAGCATGATATTTCTTAGGATGTGTCACATGCTTCTTGGTGTGAACAGTGTTAAACTTCTGTGCATGTGAAGTGAGCCTAATATCATGAGCATGGCCATATTTGAACTGATCATACAATGACTTGTATGTGATCTTCAGATCATCAACAGGTTCAAATTTATGTGAGGTATCACCCTCATAGCCAAAACCAAACCTTCTGTTTCCAGAAACACCATATATCATAGAAGCAAGATGACTTCTGCCAATACTTCTAGATAAGAACTTTCTGAAGCTCGAGTCATATTCTTTCAGAATATGATTCATGCTAGGAATGGATTTTTCTGTTTCAGAAGGAGATCCACTATCTTTGGATAGATTTAAAACTTTTTCCTTCAGTTCAGAGTTTTCCACTTCCAGCTTCTTAGTTTCAAATTCAAACTGCTTCTTCAGCTTTTTGTATTTGATATTAAGATGAGCCTTGAGTTCCAGAAGTTCTGTTAAACTGGAAACTAACTCTTCTCTAGATAGTTCAGAAAATACCTCTTCAGAATCTGATTCTGATGTAGATTCTAATCCATCATCTTCTGTAGCCATCAGCGCGAAGTTGGCTTGTTCTCCTTTAGAGTCTGATTCTGATTCTGATTCAGAATCATCCCATGTTGCCATAAGACCTTTCTTCTTATGAAACTTCTTTTTGGGATTCTCCTTCTGAAGTTTTGGACACTCGTTCTTGTAATGTCCAAGCTCATTGCACTCATAGCAGACAGCCTTCTTCTTGTCAGATCTTCTGTCACCAGAAGATTCTCCACGTTCAAATCTCTTTGAACTTCTGAAGCCTCTGAAATTCCTTTGCTTGCTCTTCCAGAGTTGGTTTACCCTTCTAGAGATCATGGACAGTTCATCTTCTTCTTCAGATTCTGATTCTTCAGGATCTTCTTCTCTAGCCTAAAAAGCGTTAGTGCATTTTTTAACATTAGATTTTAATGCAATAGACTTACCTTTCTTCTGAGGCTCGTTTGCATCCAGCTCTATTTCATGGCTTCTCAAGGCACTGATAAGCTCTTCCAAAGAAACTTCATTCAGATTCTTGGCAATCTTGAATGCAGTCACCATTGGACCCCATCTTTTGGGTAAGCTTCTGATAATCTTCTTTACATGATCAGCCTTGGTGTAGCCTTTATCCAGAACTCTTAATCCAGCAGTTAGCGTTTGAAATCTTGAGAACATCTTCTCAATGTTTTCATCATCCTCCATCTTGAAGGCTTCATATTTCTGGATTAGAGCAAGAGCTTTAGTCTCCTTGACTTGAGCATTTCCCTCATGGGTCATTTTCAATGACTCATATATATCATAGGCAGTTTCCCTGTTAGATATCTTCTCATACTCAGCATGAGAGATAGCATTCAGCAAAACAGTCCTACATTTATGATGATTCTTGAAAAGCTTCTTCTGATCATCATCCATTTCTTGCCTGGTAAGCTTTACGCCACTAGCTTTCACTGGATGTTTGTAACCATCCATCAGAAGATCCCATAGTTCACCATCTAGACCAAGAAAGTAACTTTCCAGTTTATCTTTCCAGTATTCAAAGTTTTCACCATCAAATACTGGTGGTCTAGTATAACCATTGTTACCATTATATTGCTCAGCAGAGCCAGATGTAGATGCAGGTGGATTTGTTGGAATTTCACCAGCCATCTTATACTGAAGCGTTTTTCTCTTCCTGAATCTTTTCTAAACACGGTTAAGTGCTTGCACCTTAGAACCGGCGCTCTGATGCCAATTGAAGGATAGAAAAACACTTAGAAAGGGGGGGTTTGAATAAGTGTAGTCTAAAAACTTGAACGATAAAAACAACTTGCACAGTTATTTTTATCCTGGTTCGTTGTTAACTAAACTACTCCAGTCCACCCCCACGGAGTGATTTACCTCACATGAGGATTTAATCCACTAATCGCAACAGATTACAATGGTTTTCCACTTAGCCCACGACTAAGTCTTCTAGAGTATCCTGATCACAACCTGATCACTCTAGGAACAAATGCTTAGACACAAGCTAAGACTTTCTTAGAGTATCCTGACCACCACGTGATCAGTCTAATTACAACTGGTTAGACACAAGCTAAGACTTCCTAGAGTATCCTGATCAACACTTGATCACTCTAGTTACTTACAAATTAATGTAATCAATTCTAAGAGTATTACAAATGCTTCTGAAAAGCTATAATCACAACAGTGATATTTCTCTTAACGTTTAAGCTTAATCTCACTAATATATTACAACAGCAATGTAGTGAGCTTTGATGAAGATGAAGTTTCTGAGCTTTGAGTTGAACAGCGTTTCAGCAAGTTATTCAGAATAGGTTCGTTCAGAATTCGTCCAGAAAATCGTAACCTTGCTTCTCATCAGAACTTCATATTTATAGGCACTTGAGAAGATGACCGTTGGGAGCATTTAATGCTTTGCGTGTTCGGTACTGTTATACCCCAAAATTTGCCCGCATCTTTTTTCAAGAAAACTCCAATCTGAAAATTAAGAGTCTTATATAATCATGGATTTTTATTTCAACAAATATCCTGACATATGAAATACTTAGTTTTTAGAATTTTTCTTATACAGTAATTTGGCTTGCAGTTGAATTTATTCTTACGCAAACGCCAAATACTGTTTATTACTTCACACATGCTATTTATTTATTTACAGATAAATAGTACTGACACAATTGGTACAGAGTTAAATCTTTTTGCGGGCGCAGAATCAGGAAACTCAGACTGTACTGGTAACAAGTAGATTATTATTATCTTTTGTTTCCCACTAATTTTTGTACTATATTCCATTATTTTCAAAAAAATCTTTTCAAATCTCTTTTTCAAAAATCAAATCCTAACTTTATTCTCTACATCTCTCTTTTTCCCAACACTATCATACACTTTCTTTCAAATCTTATTTCCACTCAAATTTTCCTTTTGTACGGAATCACATCATTCCCCAACGTCTCTATCCTTCTTTCCACTCTATAAATACCTCTCATTTTTTCATAAAAATCTCACATCAAATTCTAATTCATCTCTCAAATTTCTACTTCATAATCCATCCTTTCTTCTTCCCCGACAAAATGGCGAAGCGGTGGGAAACGTGTTTTCTTATGGTCATCACCATTGCTACGGTGATCATGTCTTTCTTTTGTCTACATAGCCCGGAACACTGTGGACCTGGGATGCTTATGCTCCCAATCATCTACATGTTACTATTTGTAGCATGGGTTATCAATCGTCATTCTTAAAATTTGCCGTATTTCTTATTTCTTAAATGTACCGTTTATTCGTCGTACTGTTCAATATAGTATGTAATATTTGTACTGCCAGTATTAAATGTTGTACTATTTGTCATAATATTGCTTAATTACTCAGATAATATTTTATGTGTTTTCTGCCAGTCAAATATTCATTTTTCTGTGCATTAAATGATTTTCAGGGTTATTATCGGTAATTTTGCTCGCATACAGTAAATATTAGTTATTTATTATGTCTATGTTTTTTTTAACAAGTCATGTAAATAAACTTTCATTTTTCACATAAAACAAAAACAAAAACAACAAAAAAAGAAAATTAACTTTGACTGTTGATTTTTCACTCTAACTGCTACGTCAATATCTGAACAGTCAGTCGACAGTCAAACTGCGGGCAGTACAATTCTCAGTGTTTTGTACCATCAATCAAATCAATCTTTTGCAATTCAAAATTCCAAGATTTTTGTTCTAGAAGTCTTCTGAATATCACGCGATTAGCAGAGACTCAACACTGCACAAAAATCAGGTACGCTTAACTGTCTCCTACACAAACAGTCCCTGACTAGGGTTTTCTTGTTTTTACAGGAGAAACAAGCTTTTGAGACCTCAAATGGATTTCATGCACATCCATATATCTCAAAGTACCATCATACAAATTTTCAAACTTCAATTCACTCAGACGCACCGTCAGCAGCTCAAACAGTCAACAGACGACCCGTTTGACCAAAAAGTCAACAGACAGTCAAAAATGAATTTTTTTGTCAAAGTCCATATTTTGTCAAAGGATTCATCATTTGATCATTGGATGATCATAATTCATTAAGGAAAGATCAAAAATCAACAAAACCCTAAGATTCAAAATTAGGGTTTTTGCCTGAAAAGTCAACTCAACTTTGACTGGTCATAACTCTCTCATCCTTCATCCAAAAAATTCAAACCAAAGCTCATTTTGAAGGAAATTAAATTATCTTTCAAATGCAATTGATCCCATGGTCATTGCATTCACCATTTGAAAAATATGACCAAAGACATTACAGGTCATTTTCAAAGTCAACAAAAAGACACTTTTTTCAAAAGGACACACAAGGAGCATCAAAAATCATTTTGACATGAGACCAAAGACATTGGTTAGAGGACTCTTTGAGGTTTCCAAAAAGTGCAAGAACTCCTTCATATGACAAAAATTGAGGGATTTACACCTTGTTGAAGTTGGCTAAATTTTGGAAAATGCATAAAACCAACATTGCTCAAAAATGCATTTTTTCCAAATGGGGCCAAGTTTTCATGGTTCAAACATCATTACCATAATATTATGGGCCTCCCATGACCAAGACAAGGCCCACACCATTTTTATCCATTTTTTGCTTGATTTTATCTTATTTTAAGATTAAATAAAAAAGAAAAATGGAAGGATAATGGATAGCTTGAATTCCAAGCATGACTCATCAAGAGAATCATTCAACTCTGCCCCAAGCCAAGTACAAACAGAAGGAGGGTGGAAAATCAAGCCATGGTGGCTTAAATGCAAAGCTACTCATGTTGAAAAAGTCAAGATTCCACAAAGCTAATGAATGCTTCTTAGCTTCACTTCCAAGCAGCTCCAAGGCCTATAAAAGAGCTATCATACTTCAGCAATCAAGGAGACACCAGTTCATAGCCAGTAGAATGCTTGTAACATATTTGTAACAACTTGAATTTTTCAAAGAAATCTAAAATTCGAATTTTAATTTCTAGCTTGTTTCAGTTCAAACTAAACACTTAAATACAATCCTCAATCATCATTGAACATATCCCAATCAGTTTCAAGCCTTGAAGCACTCAGAATCATCCATTATACCTCACGGTTTGTTCAAACTAAAACCAACTTATATCTCATAACACACGCATATCTAGCAAGATGTAGATATATATTTGAACTTAGTGTGGTGTGTAGATCGTTTCTGGAAGTTTAATTGAGCTTTGGATGCTTGTATACGAATCTACCATTTTAGGGTTTTCCAGCTCAAATTTAGGGTTTTTAGTTAGAGCCAAAATCAGAACAAATTAAGAGCATGGTTGAATTCAGTGGAACAAGACGAATTGAATGGACATATCGCGCCAAATTTCTTTTCAGGTTTACCCATATTCGCTATTTTGCAGGTCTGAAGCTCATCAATTACAGCGCTTTTTTCATAAAAGCGCTATTAAAGGTCCTGGCGAGAGGTTGAAGACGATGAGGTGTCCTCACCTCATTGGACAGCACGCGCGCGTTTTTTTTAAATTAACCTTTGGTTTCAGTGTTTGCAGGCGTGTCATAAGTGGTGGACCCTCACAATCTGAGCCATCAGATCTCATTTATTAATTCATCCAACGCATCAGAATGAAGCCCTATACCATGGACTTTATTTAAATACCACACTGGATCATTAATTATATATTTCTATTTTTATTTTAATTTCTTTGCAAAATTAATTAAAAATAGTTTCAAAAATCAAAAAAATACACAAAAAATATTTTTAAGTTTCTAAAATAATATTTTATTTTCTGAAATAAAAATATTTTATTTTTCTTCATAATTTCAATATTTTGCATAATTAATTAGTATATATTTATATATTTGCTTTTTAATTATTCTAACCAATCAAAAAATCATAAAAAAATTGTTCTTTATATAAAATATTGTTTATATATTATAGACTAATTTTGTACATATTTTGAATAATTTTCTCTTTAAGTTTTAATTATTTGTATAATTATTTGTATAATTATTTGTATAATTATGTATTAATTAGCTTAATCAATTTCAAATCAATTTCAAATCAATTTCAAAAATTCCAAAAAAATTAGTTTTGTTTTAAAATTAATTGACAAATATTTTGTACATATTTTAAACTTAATTTCTAGGTTTAAATCTATTTTCATCTTTTTTCTTCATTTTAATTTAATTAATCATGCATTAATTATAATTAAAATCAATCATAAAAAAAATCCAAAAACATGCCTTTTATTTTTCTTGCAATTTAAATTCCTAGATAAATGTATAGGATGTCAAATTCATGTAAATAGGCTAGTTTACATTTCCTGCACAATCGATGTAATAGCGTAGATTTACTTTCCGCACTTTACATTTCCGCATTTTAATTTCCAGCAAATATAAACTGCGTGTATGTCAAAGATAAAATTGAACCGTTAGATCACTAACTTCAAAGATAAAATAACTGAATCCAATCACAATCACACTTGCACCTCTTAAGGTAATCCCTTCTCATTCTTTTCAAAATCAAAGTCAAAATTTTACTATTTCGAGTACAAAATCGAACCTTTTGTTTGTATCCGGTGAAAGGATAGATTTTTAAAGGAAATAGGATAAAGACCTTACAACTCAGGGTAGACCTCCTAGCTTGCTTGCTCAAATCAAAACAAACAAAATTCTCATACACTGTTGTTTTTCAAAACTTTCCAAAAAGACAATATTTTGTATACATCCAAACACGGATCATTACAAAGTTAACGTTCTTTTCAAAACATCTTTCGAAAGATAAACAAACATTTTGTATACATCCGCACAAGGATCATTACAAATTCAATTTACAAAGGTAATTGAAACCACATATGAGCATTCTAAAGCAATTGAAAAGTGATCGAAAAACAAGTGAGCTAAGCAAACTTAAGAGCCCATGGATAACCATGGATACAAAGGGTGCTAACACCTTCCCTTTGTATAACCTACCTCCTTACCCAGAATTTTCTTAAAGGTCTTTTTTCTGTTTCTTTTATAAACCTTTCCTTAATTGGATAAAATAAAAGGTCGGTGGCGACTCTGTGAATTTTCAAAAATGCGAAAGCATAAGCGATAAAAAAGAGTCAGTTCACGTATCTCTCCCGCTCAGAGGTATGGCCCGAAAAATGGAGGTCCACAGAACTGGCGACTCTGCTGGGGAGTCACTTTCAAAAAACAAAATGTTTTCTAAAGGGGTTACCTTAAGAGAATAGATTACTTCGATGTTTTCAATTGTTTGACTTGATTGCTCTATTTTTCAAAGGTTTGTTTGGGTATTTTGCTTGTGTGGAAGATTCTAACCCGAATCTCGAGATACCTTAAGTATATGACAATAAACCAAGGAAACTGTACGGCATGTACCGATACGGTTGATCTGGTAGTCATCGTTAGTGCGATACTTTGGTTTATACTGATATCCCTTGAAAACGATCAAGGAGTATATTAGGCTTCCGAAATGTCATTAAACACTAATTTGTCTTAGAACCTTTTTAGTTGAACTTGACTTGTGGCCTATTAAGTGGCTAGCTTTGAAATTGATCGAAGTTAGTTATCCTCGAGGAATATTTTGATCGGCCGCTCGAGCGCCGTATTGAGATGTTACTTCCAAGGATCATAGAACCCGAATACTATTCTAGGACAGGTTTTAACCAACTCAACTTCAGTGGGGAGGGTATCACCTATCAGCTCCATGCAAGCCTTT